>NW_024704959.1:58615-83615 GCF_018977255.1 Callorhinchus milii
TACTCAAAAGCTCCACCCAGCCCCGAGCACCCCCTAATGAAACACCGTTAGTCCCTGTAACTCAGGGAAACTTATGCGAACGAATGTCTGTTGTACTATAACTGCTCATGATAAGGGGGTGTTTCTGACCTAAAGTGCTAACCTTTTATTCTAAGTAGAATCATAGCCGCTAATCCGTGAAAAGAGTCCGCATAACCAAGTATCGTATCTAACAGTGGTAGACCAAATTGCCGAGTCACTTGCTCCGCCCGTGGCCTAGCTAAACCACCTGCGTCTACCTGAGAGGCGAGTAGTAGGGCCACAACAACTATCTAAATCAAACCAGAAGTAGATGTCCTTCCCGGACCTGAGCCATAGAGATAGCTGACTACATAAAGCTCATTGAGCTGAAACCAGTTGACTAACGCGGTCCCAGCGCTATCAGGTATGGAGCGTCGCGCTAACCGATTCGGTGACAGAATACTATCCGCCCAGTTGCTGAAAGATGCCATGTTTACCGTAACTTGCCGGGGGCCTAAGCACTCTCATGATACGATTGCAAGAGCGGTACGCTTTTAAGCGCACGTAGTATATGCATTCACTGGCAATTATATTAAGTGGCCGTTGCCACGTTCCCCGTTATCCCCCACAATTGTGCGATAACGCAGGTACAGCGTGCATGGGTAATGGATCAGGCGGTGATTTGTAGTTAGTTGTGGAGAGTTATGTCACCTTACGCTATCTTAATTTCTGGTGAATTTCAATTACGGGCCAGCGCCCATCTGGAATTCGCACGATCCCGGTCCAACAATGCATGCTTTAAACCATTTGCTCCTCTTTCGACTAGCGCCGGGCATTCAAGCGTAACACAAAGCGTTCCATTAGAGTACATCAGGTCCCAAAGAATGCTCCATCGTTCTATCTTCAAAAGATCGATTCACGCAGACTTTACATAATGTCGCTAATATAGGTGTAAGGGTTGTATGCTGAGTGATCTACGAGAGAGAGTCGACGATGGATGGTAACCTTGGAGCTTTTGGCGCGGGACGGGGGTGCTAGAGGTAGACGTATCTGGAGACGGCTCGCGTGTATGACCGGTTGCATAGGTACTTGTAAGCCAGCCTTACCCTATAAGCGGTATTATACTGCTCGATCAGGTCATGTCAGGGGAAGATCTAGCACTTTCCTCAAGGCACTATAAGCGCTCTGTCATCTGGATACGTCTGTGTTCGCCGTAAGAGAAATATTGATGCAAACAACATATACCAAAGGCTTTCTTCTAGAAATACTGTCGACTTAATGTGGCACAGCTTGTCAGTGGCATTGCACATGAGTGCCCGAATTCTTGTCACATGGTTAACGGATACTGGAATACCCGAGCCACAAAAATGGGAATAACTTGATGAAGAAAACTACTTCCACTGACATATTGCCAGAATTTCCACCGGTTTTCCTCTGTAGAGCCTATGCGCACCAGCGCCGATTGGCCCCAATGACCATTCACACTTGTTCTGGGACCCGAAGACTGGTACCTAAGGTGAAAGCGTTGGGATGGCATCGTTGGTTAACACGAATTCGACAAAAGTCAGCAAGCATACACCAATCCAAAGCGCGGTCGCACGGGTACTGTCTCTCTTACAATGGAGGTGATCTCTAACCTCACGCGTGCACCCAGTATGCACACAGGCTATATACCCGAATTGTAGACGGGTTGTGATGACAGGTCGCGTATAGATTGCATTCCACAACTCAAGCCCCGCTAGATAGGAATTAAATCACGGTCCCCACATAAGCTGAGGGGCCAATTCTGTTCATGCGCCAAGCACTATGGGATCCACCGCACGTGGTGGCCTAGGGAGATAATACGAGCCCCATACCCATGGATGATGGCTAAGAAGCCTGTGTCTCCGTCTCCGTGGTGGACACTGCCCCTGTAAAGGATCTGGTGTATAACAATCCTGTCACAGAGCATAGCTTTAATTACGAAATCAGGCAGGATGAGGAGACCCGTTGCACTCCCGATGGCTCCTCCTCACTGGATTGGACTTATCAATTGCCTCGCGCGAATGACGCTATTTCACACCGCTATTCTATGCTGATTACCCGGATATATGAATCCCAACGTCTAGAGTACTGCCGGCGTTTTGATGATTGGGAAAAGTGGCACGGGTTAACCTTATGACGCACTCTGCAACATTCAGAAAAACAATTGCGTTCTGGGATTCGATCGGGTGAAATACACGGATCTTCACATCCCTCGGACTTACGGGTTACCACTTCCCGACGGCTGTAAGAGAGACTACTAACACCCACCAGGAAATGATGTACCTCAGACCTTGCCCAAACTAGGATTAGAGCCCGTATGTCAGTTTCATGTTTTCTAGTTGTGGGCTGCCGCAGCAACGGGGGATTGTTCTGTGCATTTTATGTCTTTTTCGGTTGTTATCTCGACCGGTTAACCTTTTTGAGGACCGCTTATCTAACACCACTGGGAGTAGACGGCATCAGAGCTTCCCATTGTTCACAGACATATACCTATACGTACAGTTTTAGACATTAAGGAGTCTATCCTTACCAGACTTTGCAGGCTCGAATGACGTCAAGTCGAAATCTATAGGGGGGTGTGGTGTGACGATTTACTAGTCGTGCTTCCTGAGCTGTAAACCCGAATTTTCGAGACCGATTCCCAAATCTTGTTCACAAGCTGCCAGTACCTGGTCCTGTTCTTGGAAACCGGATAATAAACAGTTCGTATATTGAACCCTGTCGGAGATCCCTATGACGTTGGATAGGATAGCGGGGCTGGGAATCGCGGGGATTAATAGATACGGCGCGAGATAAGAATTAACGCAGTATCAGGGATAGCCCCGTCCTCGACAACCCGCTTTTACCAACCGAAGCGTAGGACTCTCTTCGGCCACAAGAATCGTTGGCAGGAACAACTCGGAGTGTGACACCGTGCCATTATCACTTCACCCTGCTAAAGATATAGGCAAAATCGGCATTTAATAGCGCCGTATTATCTGGGGCAGCGTCACTTTGGAGCTACTCGTAGGTTTGATGAGTAGGGTCTCGCAGGCCGCCCAATCCCCCTTTAATTTACCTAAAAAAACTCTAGGGCTATTTCAAGATTTACTCGAGGTACGACCAACCACGTTGCTTAGGTTCGCTATAAACTTCATGTGCGTATGGTAATACACCTCATGCCCTGTTCAAGGCGTGCATTATGCGCTGACACTAATTGGGTAAGACTTAAGCCCGTTGTTTTAGAAGGATTACATGATTCCTGTTATTTTATTACGTTCAAGAGATATATCTCTCCCAGTGGATCCGGTTGGTGCTGACAATGCTTCAACTTCACGGGGAGTCCCTTTTATAGTTTGGCCATGCGTCCAAAACTAAGGGTACTAACTATAGCGTTGGTCGTCCCAGCGCCATGCATCTTAGAAACGTGTGACCATGCTTAATGACAGTAAACTTCGCGAGGCCCGTCCTCCGAGGCACCCTTCAGCGGCCCACAGCCGTGGACTCTCAAGCGCTGCTTGGTTAGGGCCCTTCGTACACAAGAACTAGTAACAAAAATACTCCAAGCTCATGCGGTTCATAGTTAGCAGTGAACTCGACCAGCTCATCAACTCTCGGGGCGGGGAATCATGACAGAACCCACAAGGATCCCGCTGTCTCTCTACTGCACGCGGCTAGGATCTCGCCCCTGATGGAGGCGACAGACGGTGCGAGCTACACGCACGGACTAGGCGAGCCATTATATCTGCGCTAAAGGGGAGAGCTCCATGGCTTGTGTCCCCCCTTACCGGGTCCTGCCGCTGGGGAAAACTGTTGAGGTGGCGCACAGCGCAATCACACCCGTGTTCACCGCCGGGTGAAATAGTGACATTTGGGATGCGGAGAGACCGAGCTTAGTCCCAAGCACTTCAAGTTCCACTTGTTGTTCTTATACAATGGCCTCGGCTCTTTTGTAACACAAGAACAAGCTGGAGGTCTCCAACTGTGGATGTCGCGTCAGAGCGTGCCAATTCGTTCACCATTAGGAGTCGCTCACTTTACATGGTTGCAAGAGGTATATGTAATACACGCCTGCTCGAGCATGCCGGCCCTTCGACTTGCCCCACGAATGACCGTGCAGATTGAAGCGTCAGCGCTCTGCCGCTCCCCCGCACCCTTCGGAGAGACAACAGTGAAATAAAGTAAGAAGTAGGACCTGAGGCATGTTGAACAGCTTAATACCCACAGGATGACGAACTAAACGACAAAGTATACCGGCACTCTTCGGTTCCCACAAAAAGGTTTGACTATTGAACAAGCGCAGGGATGAAAATTACGTGCTCCAATACGCAGGCCTTCGGCAGCGTCTTCCACATGTGATCCTAAAACACAATAATCCGTCAGAACCGGATATTCGCAGAAACGGACTATCGTACCCTAAGGTAGCGCTGCTTAACGCGCCCGCATCTGCGACTTTATAAAGAACCACTGAGGGGGCCCGATGATACGATTTTTGCGGGAAATTACAGCGTGAATGTCCCTGGGGTTATAGAAATTTGCGCAAGCGCCGCAGCCGAGATATGTCCAAGAAAGGAAGACTGATAGGCCGGGCATCGACGACTTAACAGTCTATACTTTGCGATACCCAGAGCGACGGGTTGAGGAGGGACAAGCGCTGCTACATTGGCTCCACTAAAGTATAATTAGCAACGTTGCGGTCAGGGGGTGACTGGATAGGCAGTCGGCTGAACCTCATGTCAAGGAAGTGACCGTCGGGGTCCATAGCGCCGAAGGCGTCAAAGGCAAGAAACGAACCAGGTAACGCAGGTCAGCATCAGCCTGGGTTAGGGGAACGAATGTATTTTAAAAGTGGCTATCTAATAGACTCTTAGAACCAGGTCAAGATATTTCCGAATCTATTACATTCTAGTTGGAGTCTGTTTTCACGATGATTATAGACCTCGTCGGAGGAGCTGTTAAGGTCCCCACGCAGTAAGGTGCCGCTATGATACGTCGGGTGTTGGCAGCGAACGCGCTTTGCCAACGAGTATTCGATGGCCCTTCGAATGTCACATCGCCTGACGCAGCCTGTACGCGTCATCAACGGCCCACTAAGTCTCTCTTACAAGCTTATCCGCGAGGGTAGGTCAACTGGTAGCCGCGAGTAAATGTGCCCTAGAAAATCGACATTCGGATGCGAATAAAGCAGACTTCGACATAGATGTACTGGACTAATGGGTAGCAGTTTGCGAGATCGTCGTTGGCCAGCATCCGACGAATTCTTAGGACCAGAGAGGAGAGATCTCGCGGATCCACGAAACGTCCTATGTATACTGTCAGACCGTACCAACGCTGCCTCAGAACCAAACGTGTAAGTATTGCCCAAGTTACCCAGCCTCCTAGCAGCCAGGAATCCAATTGTGGCCCGCATAATTTCTGCTATCGCCTTAGTACCCTGGCCGGGATGTTAAACCCGCGAGAGCTTGACTTGTCTGACCTTTTCAGAGCGTTCTAGTAACGTTTGAAGAGGTCAGGAGGCAAGGGCAAGAAGGTTCAACGTCACAAAGAAGCGTTGCTGCAGGCTAGGGACCGGGTCACTCGGGTATTGTCGCTTATTTCCTACGATGTGCTAGGTGCTCCTCCGATTAATCATGTGAATTTACTCGTGGTTTTGATGTCGGCGTGATGATTCCGCTCGGAGGCCCTTTACTATAGTCAAGGAGGCTCTCAGAGTATGGGAGGGGATTGCTTACTAACACGAAGACTCTGTAGCTATATAATGTACGCGCAGAAGAACTCTGGGTATTTCGGGGATCCCATGCGGCTCGCAGCCAGGGCGCCGTATACAGGACCCAGGATCTGAGAATTTGCTAGTGGCTGAGCTCCGTAGGAACGCAATATACCCCCTATAGTAATCCCGACCAGGTTGTCTGCACATTTGAGCGTGGACGGAAGTCTTGTGGTCTTCATCTTTCTCTCAGACAGTGGTGCATATGCCTATACGCGAAGAGTGAATGTAAGACGAAGAGGTACACTAGGTTCTAGGTGCTATCGGTGTGTCACGAAGAGTATACCCGTACATCTCATTTAGGCTCCGCACAGGATCAGAAGTGATAGGTGGCATCGCACACAGTTGGATTACGCGCGTCTTCGAAAGTTTTTATCAAGGGCACCTGAGTGGGAGACCCCTATCGTCCTCGCGTACCGTGGCACATTGAGCTACAGGACAGAAGGCTGTTTTGTTCTGGAACTCGCGGCAGAATTGGGGAAAGCACAGTATATTGGGGTGTTACGACATCGAGGGGGCCGGGATGGCGTGATAAAGACACTGCTTAGAAAGGAGAGCGAATTTTTGAATTCCTTTGGTACTCAGCCGCAGCTAAAAATTGATGCTCCAAAACTAGGTGAGCGCGCCATCACTAGGGTCCATTCACGAGATCGGACACTGGTAACGATTTTCTTGGGGTAAGCACAGCTTCGGCGCAATAGTTCATCAAAGACCCATGTGCGGGTTTGCTTCGGTGTAGGCCGGCATTTCTTGTACGTCCTCGTATTCGGACTCGCACTACTGTGCCTTTGCGTATGTGACCCTATGGTCAGTCAGATTGCTAGAGAGTGCTCTAGTCTGGCTTAGCTAAGTTCGTCCTCCAATCAAGCACGATTTCTATCTGAGCGACATGAGTGTGCGAGAGATCGCTCATTCCGTTAAATTCAATTGATCGGAAGGGTGCCGGTCGAGTTGTGTGCACGATGCGCCTGTAGTTGTTCTCGATAATGGCACGGCCAATCCGACCGACGTACCAACCTACCTAGTTTCCGATCCCCTTGGTTGCACACGTTTGGGTATTTGTCTGAAAGCACGAGCTGCTTGTGCTCGAGGCAAGACACCGTAATTGGTCTGATCCATAATCACGGTAATCTTGGCTAGTTTTGTATCTATTCTCTAATAAATACAGTCGGGGTCATGTACGCTTTCCATGTGAGCCCTTTGAAAATATGTGGAGTTTAGTCATTAAGTCCTTGGGTCTAATGCCCACGAGGACGTCCTTTCCGCAGATCGCAGACACTTATCGGAAAGAATGGCTACCAACTGGCTGCAGACCAGTTCTCCCTGTTTTTCCGTGCGAGTGCTATTGTAGAGCTGAAGGGATCTTCCCGGCGCTTCATGGCGCTAGAACCGCTCAACTACTCAGTGGGAGAACTTCTCAGCAATATTTGAGTGTAAATGCCGTCTGAGAGTCCTGTCCAGCGTCGGGAAAGGCACATCACGGTGAGGACTTGGGATTATGCAGAACCCTTTTAACGTACTTACGTTGATATCTGAGGACAACCGGATTCATTTCAACTCTGATCCTAGAGCAGCTCCGTACTAAGCTGAGCTCATCTGGGACCAGAAAGATCTTGATACCGGGGCGACCTTATCCGCGGAGACTAGCGTGGCAATCTTTACGTCATGTCAGTGAAACAGATGAAACTAGACGCCTCAATATTGCACTCGTGTTGCTTGTGTCCTTGGTTCGCTACGGCGATGATTAACCACTTCGTGACGAGTTAGCGCTCTACACATCTCTGGTGCGGCACACGCTATCGTCAGCATACACTGTGATGAGGCGAGCTCTTGCGGAATATGATACGGTTGATCTCGGCTGTCAAGCGGTCCAAAAGGCCGGATTTACAACGGACGGGGAACAAACCGTGGGCCTTACTAGATAACGTGAGGAGTCCGCCTTCTGCCCTAGAACGCTGTCGACAGGTACATGGGCACCTTTCCCGGCTGGTCCGGCCTCAGGCAGTATAGGTTTAGTTAACGGTGCAGGCCCGCATGCGTCGCCGCACACTCCTGTTCGTTCGGGTCTTCATCTGAGGGAGCTCGATGGTTGTTAACGCGATACACCTCAAGATGCCTTGCCATGAGTTCTTATCTTATGAGGAGCGCATAAACAGCCACTAGGCCCAGTTGCTTCAGCTATACAGAGAGAGGAACCTTGAAGCATTAGACAGCCATTAAGTCCCTTGTCGAAACTGGTCACCCATGATCGCTCATTATTGTAAGTCCTCCGTCTTCATTCATGGCTTGCTAATTCTAATGTGGGGGTAGCTGTGTCGTATCGAGACCCCCACTCGGTTCTTAAACCCGAAAGGTTTAGCATGTTGAAAACGCGACCCTTGGTCTAGTGATATTGCCCCAGACGCTGTATTGATGGCTTAAGTCGCTGATACAATACAGCGGCTTCCTCCTTTGAGGACGCCCAAACGACTGGGTCGGTTATCTACACTCCCTTAACTAGCTGAAGGCGTGGAACGTGGGACGTCTGGGGTAATCTAAATAAACTACGGTCGAAAATTCGTCTGAGGGGCAGGTAACTAGAGACTATTGAGATCTACATCCAGAAACCTGAATCCATGACACAGCAATTGTGCATGATAATAGAGAACCGCTGAAGTAGCAACACTCTTTAATCGTCATTTACCGTCCCATTCCATGCCCAACTTCACACCGAATGCTCTCACCGGACGGAATGGCGAAAAAAAGCAAGCGGTTAGCGCTGACGGACATCCACCGACAGCTGATTCAGTCTGGGAACTAGTGTAGGCCAATGTCGTCGAATGCATACGTAATACGTCTACCGGAACTTGTCCACTTATTAAAATAGCGCCCACATCAGGGGAACGTAGTCCGATCCAAATGCCTGCACTGTCCGTAGCCAAACGGCTTCTGAGCAATCTTCAATCTCCTCCGTTTGTGTAATTCCAAGTAGGAATAAGTATGCTCTAAGTCCCCCTGGTGAACTTCGCTACTTGCGGCTGCCCCGTCGACCCCGGGTCACAGTTTCCGAGGGCCCTAGTAAGTTAACTTCGCGAAGGCGTGATGCGCGTACGGCGAGACGCCTGATTTGTCCGGTCACTAAGTACGTTGTTGAACACGCAAATTGCTACAGTATAAACAAACACAGAAGCATTGTCAGACGGCCTACACCTAAGACCATAATCAGTAGCCACTAAAGCATTGTTGCTATTTGCTGGGGCGAAGACACAAGGGTGTAAATGTGCTTTATCTCTAGTGATTGAATTCCAAAAAAAATACACTGTTTGGAACCTAATTATAGAGATGGACCTTGGTCAAATTGCCCAAGTTCAACGAATGGAAGGTAGGTATTCTAGAGCTTGAGACTGGTCACTCGTGCTATATTGGTCTGCCCACAGGAAACTTTGTCTCGTTGCAGAGAGGCGAGAGTAAATATGCGTCGAAATACCCTCTCCGCCGCGCCATCCTATACGCACTCTCCAGTCGTTCAGATAGCAGCCATGGAATCGCCTATTTATACACAAACCCTACAAGTGGACGGAGCAAGCGGGCACGAGAAAATCTTGGAAGGGGGGTCGGTCGTGGAACCGTACCATAGGGCAAACGATAAATAATAACTACTGTTGACGAACGACACACGGGTAATCCCTTATTCACTATTAGGATACCTGGTTGTGGAGGATAGTTAGCACGGGTCTTCGACGATGAGCTGAGCAGGTATAACGTCAGCCGTCTCCTAGCCGCCCTGAAATCTGATCGGTTCGGCGAGGTCTGACGTCGGGAAGGGTGCTTGTTCGGCCCAGGGGGCTAAAGTGGACCTGCGCTACTAAAATTCTGCACCCTCTGCCAATAATCACTCAGGCTGCGATACAATCAGCCATCGGGAAGGGGCCCGTAAAGTGCCGGCAACTTTAAATATGGCGGTTAACACTGGACGAGTACGGGTATAACCGTATAAATTATGTTATCGCAGGGCTTTATACTACTAGGGTAGAAGGGTATGGCCAGAGTGGCCACGAGTTTAAAGAGGTTCCATCGAAGGTAGGCTTATCTAGTTCCTAGGATAGGCTCGACCAGGCTAAGCGAATAGAATTGCCAGAAGCTATTGGCGGTTCTTGGGCACCCGATCGGGTGCTTCCGTGGTACGCTACAGTTGGACACATCTTAGCTCACATAAAGTAAGCTTTAACCAGTGGCTCTCATAGTTGGGGGGAACGGATAACATAGGCGCTTACACAATCCAGACATTATATTCGTTCATCTTGGGAACGGACAGAGCCCAAGTTAGTGCCATAGGCCTACGTCTACCCTTTTGTAAGTCGGGAGACGGGATCCGCTCTTCGAGAATAGGCATACAATTGACAGTGTAGCAGTCTAGAGTCTCCGCTTCGTGAGATTTCACTGACTCAGCTCCAGAGTCTATCGAGAGGTGCACCCACGTCCGTTGCCTGAACCAGACCAAACATTTTCTTGGGCGGGTTGACATGCCCGCTATCGCTACGTAAGAAATCTACTGGTACACATAACAAGCGGAGCGAGCCGGTATCAATGACTAGGTCAGCAAATTAACGGCCTCCGCTACACTGATCCGTACTCCCGACTGAGTCTATAGAAGTAATAAGCGGAACTGGAGTCAGTAAGCGATAATAAATGTACGCTCACTGACCTTATAGTTGCCAAAGAGGGCGGTGGGTTGAGTATAACCCAATTCTCCATATGACGTGTTTTCCAGTTTCGGCACGCTTTCTGAGAGGGTAGTTTCTGTTCCAAAGGATCGCGCTGACGTATTGTACGGTAATCGATCTTTTAAGGTATATGATTTCGCGTCTATATCGTGAGTTGACATCGAATCCTGATTAGGGCATGCTTCATCTCGATAATTTTCCGTCTAGCGCGCTTGTCCTCAGAGAGGGACCAGGGATGTTTCTAAGATAGTTTCTGGTCACCGCTTTGACCCGCACTCAGGTACGTAAGAAGATCCGGAATTCACATATGCATTGGGTCTCACACTACCATATGAGTAACGTGCTTGAGTCAACTGTTCGTCAAACACAGCAATGTATCGAGCTAATGATTGCGTGCATACATGAAAACGATCTTTACGTGTTCTCAGCACGTTGTTAACTCACTACGCTAGGCTTTCCCGGCTCTATTACTTCCCCCCTACCGTCAAGGAACATCGCATGCCTGCGAACACAAATATACAATTTAGCCCAGACGTTTGCACAACCTGTCTCTGCTTGAGCCACTTACAAGCTACTTCCTGCTACAGTGTGGATTGACCATATTTGGATTATCAAATATTTTGAGTCGGATACTTGGAATCTACCGCCACCGCGGACTGATTGGCCCGCCCGGCCTTTATGTCCAGTCACATGTGTTCCGGGAACCTGCAAATCAAGTTAACTGCCTCCCACTCTGTCGCGCTGCTTTCTCACCCGTCTCTTGCGAAAGGACCCGACTAAAACCAGGAAAGAAAGACCCTAAATACTAGACACCAAGACACGCTACTTCAAGCAATCTCACATGAACATCAGGAAATCACTACCGTGTTAGAGAACTGCGGGCCACAATGCGGCTACCCTACAAATCACCAAGAAATCCCTAACTGTTGCACGTTTACCTAAACCAACTCCCATTAGGTGCAGGCTTTGTGCAGCTACGGGGCCTCTAGGTTAGACTATAAATACTTGGTAATGATAATTAACGCTCCCTATATAGGCCGCGAACTTGATTTTATGAGGGAATCTTAACCGAAGGATTTTACCCAAGCGCTCGCATATGAGACTTCCTAGAAAAGTTACGCGGTGCATCGCTTGGACCGAGTAACGGCATATACGCACACTCCGTAGGAGTCATTGAGGAGCCCCAAGCTAGGAGCTATGGGTAATGGCCATCACTTCTATGAGGCGACTCACCTGTCTAGTTTCGATGACGCCCCTTTACGTGTCTGATGGGGAAGGGATGCTACGAGGCCATGCGCATGTTGATTCAAATGCAGGTCCCTCTCCTGTGTACCGAGCAGCACAAAAGTTCGCAGTTAAATCGCGACAACCATTTCAGTCCTCTATACGTTAAGCAACTGCCCCGGCATTGGGGAGAAACGCTGGGTCAGTGCCGTAATCACGTTACAATTTTATTAGCGTCTAAAAAACATGTATTGGGTGAATCCGGCAGTGGCGAACAGAAACATCTGAGAGGACAGATTTGGACTAAGAAGCCATATTCCCCCGCAAGTGAGATTGCAATTCAGTGCTGGGATACCGTAAGCAAGACATGGTTGCACGGACAACTCATCGTAGTTACGGTACTCATGCAAACCCATAGCCGTTGTCCTACCCTGAAATCCTCCGAATCCTAGCTTGACGAGAAACCCAGACTACACATGCAGGAGCGTTGGTTCCTTTTGGCGACCGTGTGTAGGTAATCGCTTCACCTTACACAATCGAGATGATTGCACACGGCCGGGACAGAGGTTGGCGTGGTATCGAAGTTACAATGCAACACAGGCTTCATAAACCGTGCAAGGAGGTCCAAACTTCGTCGTGACTCGCGGGGCATTGGTAATGTAATTTTCGTCATAATGCCACTATTGCTCTCATGTGCGTTACGGGGCCTCGTTTCTCTCGCTCCGAATTCCCTGGAGCTGGCAAAACGATCATTATAGTGTCGCCAAATATCGTCCGAACGTTACGAAACTTCCACACGCTTTTCCAGCACACATAGACCCCATCAAACGGTAGAAATTGGCCGGGATTGCTCTCATGTGCGTTACGGGGCCTCGTTTCTCTCGCTCCGAATTCCCTGGAGCTGGCAAAACGCTCATTATAGTGTCGCCAAATATCGTCCGAACGTCACGAAACTTCCACACGCTTTTCCAGCACACATAGACCCCATCAAACGGTAGAAATTGGCCGGGATTGCTCTCATGTGCGTTACGGGGCCTCGTTTCTCCGCTCCGAATTCCCTGAAGCTGGGAAATCGCAATTTTTTGTGTCGCCAAATATCGTACGAACGTCACGAACCGTCCACAGGCTTTTCCAGCAGATTTGCTCGTGCACCAAAAAAAGTCAAAATTTTTACACATAGACCCCATCAAACCGTAGAAATGGCCGGGATTGCTCTCATGTGCGTTACGGGGCCTCGTTTCTCTCGCTCCGAATTCCCTGGAGCTGGCAAAACGCTCATTTTAGTGTCGCCAAATATCGTCCAAACGTCACGAAACTTCCACACGCTTTCCCAGCACACATAGACCCCATCAAACGGTAGAAATTGGCCGGGATTGCTCTCATGTGCGTTACTGGGCCTCGTTTCTCTCGCTCCGAATTCCCTGGAGCTGGCAAAACGCTCATTTTAGTGTCGCCAAATATTGTCCGAACGTCACGAAACTTCCACACGCTTTCCCAGCACACATAAACCCCATCAAACGGTAGAAATTGGCCGGGGTTGCTCTCATGTGCGTTACGGGGCCTCGTTTCTCTCGCTCCGAATTCCCTGGAGCTGGCAAAACGCTCATTATAGTGTCGCCAAATATCGTCCGAACGTCACGAAACTTCCACACGCTTTTCCAGCACACATAGACCCCATCAAACGGTAGAAATTGGCCGGGATTGCTCTCATGTGCGTTACGGGGCCTCGTTTCTCTCGCTCCGAATTCCCTGGAGCTGGCAAAACGCTCATTATAGTGTCGCCAAATATCGTCCGAACGTCACGAAACTTCCACACGCTTTTCCCAGCACACATAGACCCCATCAAACGGTAGAAATTGGCCGGGATTGCTCTCATGTGCGTTACGGGGCCTCGTTTCTCTCGCTCCGAATTCCCTGGAGCTGGCAAAACGCTCATTATAGTGTCGCCAAATATCGTCCGAACGTCACGAAACTTCCACACGCTTTTCCAGCACACATAGACCCCATCAAACGGTAGAAATTGGCCGGGATTGCTCTCATGTGCGTTACGGGGCCTCGTTTCTCTCGCTCCGAATTCCCTGAAGCTGGGAAATCGCATTTTTGTGTCGCCAAATATCGTACGAACGTCACGAACCGTCCACAGGCTTTTCCAGCAGATTTGCTCGTGCACCAAAAAAGTCAAAATTTTACACATAGACCCCATCAAACGGTAGAAATTGGCCGGGATTGCTCTCATGTGCGTTACGGGGCCTCGTTTCTCTCGCTCCGAATTCCCTGGAGCTGGCAAAACGCTCATTTTAGTGTCGCCAAATATCGTCCGAACGTCACGAAACTTCCACACGCTTTTCCCAGCACACATAGACCCCATCAAACGGTAGAAATTGGCCGGGATTGCTCTCATGTGCGTTACGGGGCCTCGTTTCTCTCGCTCCGAATTCCCTGGAGCTGGCAAAACGCTCATTTAGTGTCGCCAAATATCGTCCGAACGTCACGAAACTTCCACACGCTTTCCCAGCACACATAGACCCCATCAAACGGTAGAAATTGGCCGGGTTGCTCTCATGTGCGTTACGGGGCCTCGTTTCTCTCGCTCCGAATTCCCTGGAGCTGGCAAAACGCTCATTATAGTGTCGCCAAATATCGTCCGAACGTCACGAAACTTCCACACGCTTTTCCAGCACACATAGACCCCATCAAACGGTAGAAATTGGCCGGGATTGCTCTCATGTGCGTTACGGGGCCTCGTTTCTCTCGCTCCGAATTCCCTGGAGCTGGCAAAACGCTCATTTTAGTGTCGCCAAATATCGTCCGAACGTCACGAAACTTCCACACGCTTTCCAGCAGATTTGCTCGTGCACCAAAAAAGTCAAAATTTTACACATAGACCCCATCAAACGGTAGAAATTGGCCGGGATTGCTCTCATGTGCGTTACGGGGCCTCGTTTCTCTCGCTCCGAATTCCCTGGAGCTGGCAAAACGCTCATTTTAGTGTCGCCAAATATCGTCCGAACGTCACGAAACTTCCACACGCTTTCCAGCAGATTTGCTCGTGCACCAAAAAAAGTCAAAATTTTTACACATAGACCCCATCAAACGGTAGAAATTGGCCGGGATTGCTCTCATGTGCGTTACGGGGCCTCGTTTCTCTCGCTCCGAATTCCCTGGAGCTGGCAAAACGCTCATTATAGTGTCGCCAAATATCGTCCGAACGTCACGAAACTTCCACACGCTTTTCCAGCACACATAGACCCCATCAAACGGTAGAAATTGGCCGGGATTGCTCTCATGTGCGTTACGGGGCCTCGTTTCTCTCGCTCCGAATTCCCTGGAGCTGGCAAAACGCTCATTATAGTGTCGCCAAATATCGTCCGAACGTCATGAAACTTCCACACGCTTTTCCAGCACACATAGACCCCATCAAACGGTAGAAATTGGCCGGGATTGCTCTCATGTGCGTTACGGGGCCTCGTTTCTCTCGCTCCGAATTCCCTGGAGCTGGCAAAACGCTCATTTTAGTGTCGCCAAATATCGTCCGAACGTCACGAAACTTCCACACGCTTTCCCAGCAGATTTGCTCGTGCACCAAAAAAAGTCAAAATTTTTACACATAGACCCCATCAAACGGTAGAAATTGGCCGGGATTGCTCTCATGTGCGTTACGGGGCCTCGTTTCTCTCGCTCCGAATTCCCTGGAGCTGGCAAAACGTCATTATAGTGTCGCCAAATATCGTCCGAACGTCACGAAACTTCCACACGCTTTTCCAGCACACATAGACCCCATCAAACGGTAGAAATTGGCCGGGATTGCTCTCATGTGCGTTACGGGGCCTCGTTTCTCTCGCTCCGAATTCCCTGGAGCTGGCAAAACGCTCATTATAGTGTCGCCAAATATCGTCCGAACGTCACGAAACTTCCACACGCTTTTCCAGCACACATAGACCCCATCAAACGGTAGAAATTGGCCGGGATTGCTCTCATGTGCGTTACGGGGCCTCGTTTCTCTCGCTCCGAATTCCCTGAAGCTGGGAAATCGCAATTTTTGTGTCGCCAAATATCGTACGAACGTCACGAACCGTCCACAGGCTTTTCCAGCAGATTTGCTCGTGCACCAAAAAAAGTCAAAATTTTTACACATAGACCCCATCAAACGGTAGAAATTGGCCGGGATTGCTCTCATGTGCGTTACGGGGCCTCGTTTCTCTCGCTCCGAATTCCCTGGAGCTGGCAAAACGCTCATTATAGTGTCGCCAAATATCGTCCGAACGTCACGAAACTTCCACACGCTTTTCCAGCACACATAGACCCCATCAAACGGTAGAAATTGGCCGGGATTGCTCTCATGTGCGTTACGGGGCCTCGTTTCTCTCGCTCCGAATTCCCTGGAGCTGGCAAAACGCTCATTATAGTGTCGCCAAATATCGTCCGAACGTCACGAAACTTCCACACGCTTTTCCAGCACACATAGACCCCATCAAACGGTAGAAATTGGCCGGGATTGCTCTCATGTGCGTTACGGGGCCTCGTTTCTCTCGCTCCGAATTCCCTGAAGCTGGGAAATCGCAATTTTTTGTGTCGCCAAATATCGTACGAACGTCACGAACCGTCCACAGGCTTTTCCAGCAGATTTGCTCGTGCACCAAAAAAAGTCAAAATTTTTACACATAGACCCCATCAAACGGTAGAAATTGGCCGGGATTGCTCTCATGTGCGTTACGGGGCCTCGTTTCTCTCGCTCCGAATTCCCTGGAGCTGGCAAAACGCTCATTTTAGTGTCGCCAAATATCGTCCGAACGTCACGAAACTTCCACACGCTTTCCCAGCACACATAGACCCCATCAAACGGTAGAAATTGGCCGGGATTGCTCTCATGTGCGTTACGGGGCCTCGTTTCTCTCGCTCCGAATTCCCTGGAGCTGGCAAAACGCTCATTTTAGTGTCGCCAAATATCGTCCGAACGTCACGAAACTTCCACACGCTTTTCCCAGCACACATAGACCCCATCAAACGGTAGAAATTGGCCGGGATTGCTCTCATGTGCGTTACGGGGCCTCGTTTCTCTCGCTCCGAATTCCCTGGAGCTGGCAAAACGCTCATTATAGTGTCGCCAAATATCGTCCGAACGTCACGAAACTTCCACACGCTTTTCCAGCACACATAGACCCCATCAAACGGTAGAAATTGGCCGGGATTGCTCTCATGTGCGTTACGGGGCCTCGTTTCTCTCGCTCCGAATTCCCTGGAGCTGGCAAAACGCTCATTTTAGTGTCGCCAAATATCGTCCGAACGTCACGAAACTTCCACACGCTTTCCAGCAGATTTGCTCGTGCACCAAAAAAAGTCAAAATTTTTACACATAGACCCCATCAAACGGTAGAAATTGGCCGGGATTGCTCTCATGTGCGTTACGGGGCCTCGTTTCTCTCGCTCCGAATTCCCTGGAGCTGGCAAAACGCTCATTATAGTGTCGCCAAATATCGTCCGAACGTCACGAAACTTCCACACGCTTTTCCAGCACACATAGACCCCATCAAACGGTAGAAATTGGCCGGGATTGCTCTCATGTGCGTTACGGGGCCTCGTTTCTCTCGCTCCGAATTCCCTGGAGCTGGCAAAACGCTCATTATAGTGTCGCCAAATATCGTCCGAACGTCACGAAACTTCCACACGCTTTTCCCAGCACACATAGACCCCATCAAACGGTAGAAATTGGCCGGGATTGCTCTCATGTGCGTTACGGGGCCTCGTTTCTCTCGCTCCGAATTCCCTGGAGCTGGCAAAACGCTCATTTTAGTGTCGCCAAATATCGTCCGAACGTCACGAAACTTCCACACGCTTTCCCAGCAGATTTGCTCGTGCACCAAAAAAAGTCAAAATTTTTACACATAGACCCCATCAAACGGTAGAAATTGGCCGGGATTGCTCTCATGTGCGTTACGGGGCCTCGTTTCTCTCGCTCCGAATTCCCTGGAGCTGGCAAAACGCTCATTATAGTGTCGCCAAATATCGTCCGAACGTCACGAAACTTCCACACGCTTTTCCAGCACACATAGACCCCATCAAACGGTAGAAATTGGCCGGGATTGCTCTCATGTGCGTTACGGGGCCTCGTTTCTCTCGCTCCGAATTCCCTGGAGCTGGCAAAACGCTCATTATAGTGTCGCCAAATATCGTCCGAACGTCACGAAACTTCCACACGCTTTTCCAGCACACATAGACCCCATCAAACGGTAGAAATTGGCCGGGATTGCTCTCATGTGCGTTACGGGGCCTCGTTTCTCTCGCTCCGAATTCCCTGAAGCTGGGAAATCGCAATTTTTGTGTCGCCAAATATCGTACGAACGTCACGAACCGTCCACAGGCTTTTCCAGCAGATTTGCTCGTGCACCAAAAAAAGTCAAAATTTTTACACATAGACCCCATCAAACGGTAGAAATTGGCCGGGATTGCTCTCATGTGCGTTACGGGGCCTCGTTTCTCTCGCTCCGAATTCCCTGGAGCTGGCAAAACGCTCATTATAGTGTCGCCAAATATCGTCCGAACGTCACGAAACTTCCACACGCTTTTCCAGCACACATAGACCCCATCAAACGGTAGAAATTGGCCGGGATTGCTCTCATGTGCGTTACGGGGCCTCGTTTCTCTCGCTCCGAATTCCCTGGAGCTGGCAAAACGCTCATTATAGTGTCGCCAAATATCGTCCGAACGTCACGAAACTTCCACACGCTTTTCCAGCACACATAGACCCCATCAAACGGTAGAAATTGGCCGGGATTGCTCTCATGTGCGTTACGGGGCCTCGTTTCTCTCGCTCCGAATTCCCTGAAGCTGGGAAATCGCAATTTTTTGTGTCGCCAAATATCGTACGAACGTCACGAACCGTCCACAGGCTTTTCCAGCAGATTTGCTCGTGCACCAAAAAAAGTCAAAATTTTTACACATAGACCCCATCAAACGGTAGAAATTGGCCGGGATTGCTCTCATGTGCGTTACGGGGCCTCGTTTCTCTCGCTCCGAATTCCCTGGAGCTGGCAAAACGCTCATTTTAGTGTCGCCAAATATCGTCCGAACGTCACGAAACTTCCACACGCTTTTCCCAGCACACATAGACCCCATCAAACGGTAGAAATTGGCCGGGATTGCTCTCATGTGCGTTACGGGGCCTCGTTTCTCTCGCTCCGAATTCCCTGGAGCTGGCAAAACGCTCATTTTAGTGTCGCCAAATATCGTCCGAACGTCACGAAACTTCCACACGCTTTTCCCAGCACACATAGACCCCATCAAACGGTAGAAATTGGCCGGGATTGCTCTCATGTGCGTTACGGGGCCTCGTTTCTCTCGCTCCGAATTCCCTGGAGCTGGCAAAACGCTCATTATAGTGTCGCCAAATATCGTCCGAACGTCACGAAACTTCCACACGCTTTTCCAGCACACATAGACCCCATCAAACGGTAGAAATTGGCCGGGATTGCTCTCATGTGCGTTACGGGGCCTCGTTTCTCTCGCTCCGAATTCCCTGGAGCTGGCAAAACGCTCATTTTAGTGTCGCCAAATATCGTCCGAACGTCACGAAACTTCCACACGCTTTCCAGCAGATTTGCTCGTGCACCAAAAAAGTCAAAATTTTTACACATAGACCCCATCAAACGGTAGAAATTGGCCGGGATTGCTCTCATGTGCGTTACGGGGCCTCGTTTCTCTCGCTCCGAATTCCCTGGAGCTGGCAAAACGCTCATTATAGTGTCGCCAAATATCGTCCGAACGTCACGAAACTTCCACACGCTTTTCCCAGCACACATAGACCCCATCAAACGGTAGAAATTGGCCGGGATTGCTCTCATGTGCGTTACGGGGCCTCGTTTCTCTCGCTCCGAATTCCCTGGAGCTGGCAAAACGCTCATTATAGTGTCGCCAAATATCGTCCGAACGTCACGAAACTTCCACACGCTTTTCCCAGCACACATAGACCCCATCAAACGGTAGAAATTGGCCGGGATTGCTCTCATGTGCGTTACGGGGCCTCGTTTCTCTCGCTCCGAATTCCCTGAGCTGGGAAATCGCAATTTTTGTGTCGCCAAATATCGTACGAACGTCACGAACCGTCCACAGGCTTTTCCAGCAGATTTGCTCGTGCACCAAAAAAAGTCAAAATTTTTACACATAGACCCCATCAAACGGTAGAAATTGGCCGGGATTGCTCTCATGTGCGTTACGGGGCCTCGTTTCTCTCGCTCCGAATTCCCTGGAGCTGGCAAAACGCTCATTATAGTGTCGCCAAATATCGTCCGAACGTCACGAAACTTCCACACGCTTTTCCCAGCACACATAGACCCCATCAAACGGTAGAAATTGGCCGGGATTGCTCTCATGTGCGTTACGGGGCCTCGTTTCTCTCGCTCCGAATTCCCTGGAGCTGGCAAAACGCTCATTTAGTGTCGCCAAATATCGTCCGAACGTCACGAAACTTCCACACGCTTTTCCCAGCACACATAGACCCCATCAAACGGTAGAAATTGGCCGGGATTGCTCTCATGTGCGTTACGGGGCCTCGTTTCTCTCGCTCCGAATTCCCTGGAGCTGGCAAAACGCTCATTATAGTGTCGCCAAATATCGTCCGAACGTCACGAAACTTCCACACGCTTTTCCAGCACACATAGACCCCATCAAACGGTAGAAATTGGCCGGGATTGCTCTCATGTGCGTTACGGGGCCTCGTTTCTCTCGCTCCGAATTCCCTGGAGCTGGCAAAACGCTCATTATAGTGTCGCCAAATATCGTCCGAACGTCACGAAACTTCCACACGCTTTTCCAGCACACATAGACCCCATCAAACGGTAGAAATTGGCCGGGATTGCTCTCATGTGCGTTACGGGGCCTCGTTTCTCTCGCTCCGAATTCCCTGAAGCTGGAAATCGCAATTTTTGTGTCGCCAAATATCGTACGAACGTCACGAACCGTCCACAGGCTTTTCCAGCAGATTTGCTCGTGCACCAAAAAAAGTCAAAATTTTTACACATAGACCCCATCAAACGGTAGAAATTGGCCGGGATTGCTCTCATGTGCGTTACGGGGCCTCGTTTCTCTCGCTCCGAATTCCCTGGAGCTGGCAAAACGCTCATTATAGTGTCGCCAAATATCGTCCGAACGTCACGAAACTTCCACACGCTTTTCCAGCACACATAGACCCCATCAAACGGTAGAAATTGGCCGGGATTGCTCTCATGTGCGTTACGGGGCCTCGTTTCTCTCGCTCCGAATTCCCTGGAGCTGGCAAAACGCTCATTATAGTGTCGCCAAATATCGTCCGAACGTCACGAAACTTCCACACGCTTTTCCAGCACACATAGACCCCATCAAACGGTAGAAATTGGCCGGGATTGCTCTCATGTGCGTTACGGGGCCTCGTTTCTCTCGCTCCGAATTCCCTGGAGCTGGCAAAACGCTCATTTTAGTGTCGCCAAATATCGTCCGAACGTCACGAAACTTCCACACGCTTTCCAGCAGATTTGCTCGTGCACCAAAAAAGTCAAAATTTTTACACATAGACCCCATCAAACGGTAGAAATTGGCCGGGATTGCTCTCATGTGCGTTACGGGGCCTCGTTTCTCTCGCTCCGAATTCCCTGGAGCTGGCAAAACGCTCATTATAGTGTCGCCAAATATCGTCCGAACGTCACGAAACTTCCACACGCTTTTCCAGCACACATAGACCCCATCAAACGGTAGAAATTGGCCGGGATTGCTCTCATGTGCGTTACGGGGCCTCGTTTCTCTCGCTCCGAATTCCCTGAAGCTGGGAAATCGCAATTTTGTGTCGCCAAATATCGTACGAACGTCACGAACCGTCCACAGGCTTTTCCAGCAGATTTGCTCGTGCACCAAAAAAAGTCAAAATTTTTACACATAGACCCCATCAAACGGTAGAAATTGGCCGGGATTGCTCTCATGTGCGTTACGGGGCCTCGTTTCTCTCGCTCCGAATTCCCTGGAGCTGGCAAAACGCTCATTATAGTGTCGCCAAATATCGTCCGAACGTCACGAAACTTCCACACGCTTTTCCAGCACACATAGACCCCATCAAACGGTAGAAATTGGCCGGGATTGCTCTCATGTGCGTTACGGGGCCTCGTTTCTCTCGCTCCGAATTCCCTGGAGCTGGCAAAACGCTCATTATAGTGTCGCCAAATATCGTCCGAACGTCACGAAACTTCCACACGCTTTTCCAGCACACATAGACCCCATCAAACGGTAGAAATTGGCCGGGATTGCTCTCATGTGCGTTACGGGGCCTCGTTTCTCTCGCTCCGAATTCCCTGAAGCTGGGAAATCGCAATTTTTTGTGTCGCCAAATATCGTACGAACGTCACGAACCGTCCACAGGCTTTTCCAGCAGATTTGCTCGTGCACCAAAAAAAGTCAAAATTTTTACACATAGACCCCATCAAACGGTAGAAATTGGCCGGGATTGCTCTCATGTGCGTTACGGGGCCTCGTTTCTCTCGCTCCGAATTCCCTGGAGCTGGCAAAACGCTCATTTAGTGTCGCCAAATATCGTCCGAACGTCACGAAACTTCCACACGCTTTTCCCAGCACACATAGACCCCATCAAACGGTAGAAATTGGCCGGGATTGCTCTCATGTGCGTTACGGGGCCTCGTTTCTCTCGCTCCGAATTCCCTGGAGCTGGCAAAACGCTCATTATAGTGTCGCCAAATATCGTCCGAACGTCACGAAACTTCCACACGCTTTTCCCAGCACACATAGACCCCATCAAACGGTAGAAATTGGCCGGGATTGCTCTCATGTGCGTTACGGGGCCTCGTTTCTCTCGCTCCGAATTCCCTGGAGCTGGCAAAACGCTCATTATAGTGTCGCCAAATATCGTCCGAACGTCACGAAACTTCCACACGCTTTTCCAGCACACATAGACCCCATCAAACGGTAGAAATTGGCCGGGATTGCTCTCATGTGCGTTACGGGGCCTCGTTTCTCTCGCTCCGAATTCCCTGGAGCTGGCAAAACGCTCATTATAGTGTCGCCAAATATCGTCCGAACGTCACGAAACTTCCACACGCTTTTCCAGCACACATAGACCCCATCAAACGGTAGAAATTGGCCGGGATTGCTCTCATGTGCGTTACGGGGCCTCGTTTCTCTCGCTCCGAATTCCCTGAAGCTGGGAAATCGCAATTTTTTGTGTCGCCAAATATCGTACGAACGTCACGAACCGTCCACAGGCTTTTCCAGCAGATTTGCTCGTGCACCAAAAAAAGTCAAAATTTTTACACATAGACCCCATCAAACGGTAGAAATTGGCCGGGATTGCTCTCATGTGCGTTACGGGGCCTCGTTTCTCTCGCTCCGAATTCCCTGGAGCTGGCAAAACGCTCATTATAGTGTCGCCAAATATCGTCCGAACGTCACGAAACTTCCACACGCTTTTCCAGCACACATAGACCCCATCAAACGGTAGAAATTGGCCGGGATTGCTCTCATGTGCGTTACGGGGCCTCGTTTCTCTCGCTCCGAATTCCCTGGAGCTGGCAAAACGCTCATTATAGTGTCGCCAAATATCGTCCGAACGTCACGAAACTTCCACACGCTTTTCCAGCACACATAGACCCCATCAAACGGTAGAAATTGGCCGGGATTGCTCTCATGTGCGTTACGGGGCCTCGTTTCTCTCGCTCCGAATTCCCTGGAGCTGGCAAAACGCTCATTATAGTGTCGCCAAATATCGTCCGAACGTCACGAAACTTCCACACGCTTTTCCAGCACACATAGACCCCATCAAACGGTAGAAATTGGCCGGGATTGCTCTCATGTGCGTTACGGGGCCTCGTTTCTCTCGCTCCGAATTCCCTGCAGCTGGCAAAACGCTCATTATAGTGTCGCCAAATATCGTCCGAACGTCACGAAACTTCCACACGCTTTTCCAGCACACATAGACCCCATCAAACGGTAGAAATTGGCCGGGTTGCTCTCATGTGCGTTACGGGGCCTCGTTTCTCTCGCTCCGAATTCCCTGAAGCTGGGAAATCGCAATTTTTGTGTCGCCAAATATCGTACGAACGTCACGAACCGTCCACAGGCTTTTCCAGCAGATTTGCTCGTGCACCAAAAAAAGTCAAAATTTTTACACATAGACCCCATCAAACGGTAGAAATTGGCCGGGATTGCTCTCATGTGCGTTACGGGGCCTCGTTTCTCTCGCTCCGAATTCCCTGGAGCTGGCAAAACGCTCATTATAGTGTCGCCAAATATCGTCCGAACGTCACGAAACTTCCACACGCTTTTCCAGCACACATAGACCCCATCAAACGGTAGAAATTGGCCGGGATTGCTCTCATGTGCGTTACGGGGCCTCGTTTCTCTCGCTCCGAATTCCCTGGAGCTGGCAAAACGCTCATTATAGTGTCGCCAAATATCGTCCGAACGTCACGAAACTTCCACACGCTTTTCCAGCACACATAGACCCCATCAAACGGTAGAAATTGGCCGGGATTGCTCTCATGTGCGTTACGGGGCCTCGTTTCTCTCGCTCCGAATTCCCTGGAGCTGGCAAAACGCTCATTTTAGTGTCGCCAAATATCGTCCGAACGTCACGAAACTTCCACACGCTTTCCCAGCAGATTTGCTCGTGCACCAAAAAAAGTCAAAATTTTTACACATAGACCCCATCAAACGGTAGAAATTGGCCGGGATTGCTCTCATGTGCGTTACGGGGCCTCGTTTCTCTCGCTCCGAATTCCCTGGAGCTGGCAAAACGCTCATTTTAGTGTCGCCAAATATCGTCCGAACGTCACGAAACTTCCACACGCTTTTCCAGCACACATAAACCCCATCAAACGTAGAAATTGCCGGGATTGCTCTCATGTGCGTTACGGGGCCTCGTTTCTCTCGCTCCGAATTCCCTGGAGCTGGCAAAACGCTCATTAAGTGTCGCCAAATATCGTCGAACGTCACGAAACTTCCACATGCTCTTCCAGCACACATAGACCCCATCAAACGGTAGAAATTGGCCGGGATTGCTCTCATGTGCGTTACGGGGCCTCGTTTCTCTCGCTCCGAATTCCCTGAAGCTGGGAAATCGCAATTTTTGTGTCGCCAAATATCGTACGAACGTCACGAACCGTCCACAGGCTTTTCCAGCAGATTTGCTCGTGCACCAAAAAAAGTCAAAATTTTTACACATAGACCCCATCAAACGGTAGAAATTGGCCGGGATTGCTCTCATGTGCGTTACGGGGCCTCGTTTCTCTCGCTCCGAATTCCCTGGAGCTGGCAAAACGCTCATTATAGTGTC
>NW_024704960.1:0-33314 GCF_018977255.1 Callorhinchus milii
TTCTCAATCCATAAAATGGACGAAGGCCACCCTCAACCATTGTCGTTCATGGGTTGTGTATATTTGTTTTTTTTTTACCATACTTCACCATGCCGGTCAGTGCGGGTCGTTAAAGGGGGTGGAGGGTATAACCAGCTCTGATACCGCTTTATCCTGATGTTAGCCGTGGGTGTGAATCTCATTCTAGTCGCTGGGTTTGTAGTGCGGCGTGCGGACCGCTGTACCACCATTCCACCGGATGGATTCTATAGTTTCTCCACGCAGCTGCATTTTAAGATGCTCTCCAGTGAGACATTCCTACCGAGAGATCTATTCACGACGATGGTTCCTGAGCAAAGGTCCAAAACGCCAAGTTGCCAGCAACGCAATATACAATGGACATTTTAGATTCGAGTGGTCAGTGGTCAGTTGTAGGAAACAGAAAAGATAGGGCCAATGAGTCAGCAGCACAAGGTCATTACACACAAAGCGCTTGCCACATATGAACCACAACACCTTGCTGATCTCGTCAAGGAGCGTGAACCATCACGGGAACCCTCGCCAGTGGTTTTTGGCGAGCCATCGAAAAAAGACGGTCACTGCCTCGCGTGCTTTCAGATACGCTTGTGCGGCTATCTGGAACGCTCTTCCCTCAAATATTCGGAAGCCACTGGAGCTATGCGTTTTTAAATCTAGATTGAAAACATTTCTTTAGAACTGTTTGTTTAGTTTGTTGTCCTCCCCCCGCACATATTAGCATGGTTCGCTATATACGGTGCAAAAGAAGTCCAAAATACATACATATGACTGGGAGGGGGGATTTCCAGAATATAGGGGCAGCCCGCCCCCATGGAGCGGAGGTTTAGTTGGGGCTTTGAGAGGCGAAACCTGCTCACTGAAGCGTCCATTATTCATACACGCAATTTTTTTCTCCTCGAGGATTATAAAACTCGTGCATTATTCCATTTCACAGTCAGCAGTTGAGCAGTCGCTTGCTGAGCATATCAACATGACAGCGGCTCGTCTCGGGCATACGCCCACGTGAGAATAAGTGAATAAAATGAGATTTATTTCATTCATGATGACTTATCTCTAAAGAGGGTGTGTCAGCAGCTGTAATGAGAACACACTGTCCTTCAAGAGAGTGTTGGGTAAAAAATATTTATATGTCGCCATGTAAATTATGTATCTCTTTTTTCCATTTGAGAACTTTTATATGCTGTTTATCTGTAACATGCAAGTGTTCCTTTATGAGCACAAATATTCCAGGCTCGCACTTTGTCTGCTTATAAAGCCACATTGAAAGCTTTTCTGAATTATCCCATTAAGCATGACGAAACATATGCACATGAGACAAATAATTCCACAAGTGTGTCTTGCTTTTAATGAATGCAATGAAGGTATTAAAACCATCACATGTTCTTAATATAAAATGTAATCCAAATATGAATTTAATGAAAATAATTTCCATTCCTATTTGGTGATTTAACTTGTAGTAAAGCACAACTTTTAAACTAGGTGCCCCTCATCTGAAATTGCCCTCATTTTAAGACCAACAAGTAATATGCCTCCTTCCTATATTTGTCACTCCATGCAATAAAACAACATGGAAGCATTTCTTGCCATAACCAATGGCTGCAAATCTCTCTGGAAGTGCGTCTTTATCTAGCAGTAGTTCAAGTCCACTTTGGACCGGTGTTGACTATCTGTGTCTCATCAGCAGTCAGGCTTGCTTGAAAGGTGGCCACAGATTACCGAGTGTGTGGGAGGTAGCAGTGAATAATGGTCAACTGGAATGCTTGGAAGCTACAATTTGATGTAAGCACAGAACTGTATTAAATCAAGGCCATCTGTTACGGTGAATGTGTATACTGGCTTCTGTGCCACACACATTCAATCTGTTTCCAAAACGGTCCCGCCACTGCACTGGTGATCAGGAAGTTGGATGGTCACTGCATCGTGCGGCGCTTTGAGAAGTGCTTATGCGGCCATCTGGAACGCTCTTGCGATATTAGGAAGCCACTGGAGATATGCACTTTTCAACCTAGATTGAAAACTCATTTCTTTAGAAGCTCTTTTTGTGTGTGTCAGTTTGTTGTCCCTCCCCCGCGCACCTCCGATTCGCACGGTTGGCTCCGTGCGGTGCGAAAGAAGTTCAACATACATTCAAGTGTTGTGTGCATTTATGTACACAGCTCCTAAGTCGCATATAATAATTCAAGTGTATGATGCGCTTCCATCGAAGTACGTATCCTAATGTACAATGCATGAAATGAGAAACAAAAACAGAACCAGAGCAAACAACCAAACTAAAGAGGGAAGGCCACGTTAAAGAGACTTTAAACACTGTAAACCCATATGCTTTCAAACAGTTTTAATAATAGTAATCAACATCACCATCAGCTCTGATCTTTCATATGAACCTTATTACAGGACCCCGGGTCCCGAATAAATGGAATTCAAAATCGTAAATTAATGTATTTATTTTTGGCGACTCCGTTCCACCGCGCACATAAACGCCGCGACCCGCCTTGCGCGGATCATTCTGTTGTGTTCAAGCGCAGCAGCGAGGACGAATGCGCAGAAGAGCTGAACAAGCGAATGCTGCACTCCATGCTCGGGTATGGGCAGGATCATACGTCTTATCCAAAGCTGCACAAAATGCCTACACAACTCTTTATTTGTCATAACGTTTGCATAATACAGTGAAACTGCTCTCTTCATTATTATTTGTGACCTACCAATGTCTGCAGCCAGGATCAATCGATGGTAATCTTATTACCTGCAGATATTTAACAGATGAGATGTGTTGCACCGTTAATTCGTCCTGTTTGATAATACTTCTCTTGTCTGTAGGCATCTGGGCAGATATTTGTTTTGCGGTTAAGCCATAGTCCCCACATACCGCTCGTATCAATGCGGATAAGAGGAGCGGCGAGCCACTACTCTGTAGAGTAACATTGGTATTACAATATGAACAGCGCATTGAAAACGTGTACTATTTTATGTAATGTTTACAAAGTGTGTTCACAAATCCACACTGAGAAACACGATGATTGACAGAGGGGTGTACATTATTTTTTCGCTAGTGTATTTAAATAGATTTACTGCAGGTAAGTAGTTTTCAGTTTTAAATGCATAGTTTAACAAGACAACACTTGCCACCACCCTTCAAACCCATTGGTGAAAAAGAGCAAAGTTTTTGTTTACATTTCATATGCGAGAGCCGGGGGCTTATGGGACCCCGGGGTCCCACCATCAGGTTCATATTCTGGATTAAGGTTCTCCATGCCAATGCCATCCCTCCCCATTCTGCGATATCACAATCCATCTTACTCATGCAGACTAGCAGAGCTCATGGCTCCGTACTCACAGTGGTTGTTCTCATTGACACAGTCTCTCCTTTGACTGCAATTTCATCGCCAGTCTCATTAGACATCATCTCATTTTGAGTATGTGTTCTGCCTATACACAGTTTCTCTTTATAGCCAACTAGCTTGTTAGCCCATCCTAGGATGGAAGCTGTAATATTAAAGATGTAAATTTACGTTTAATTGTGGGATTGTTAATTTTATTAAGAAATGTAGCACGTAAATACAATTTTATTAGCTTATTAAATGAAATTAAGGACTTTGGAAGATTTCTCGGTATACGCTATTTTGTGTAAATCTCTTATCACTGTTCAAAAGGTTTCCCTGCAGTTGGCTATCCTTGATGAACACTTTGATCCGCTTATGACTTTTAGATCTAGACAGAGCCACGTACAACTGGCCATGGGAAAATACGGTCCATTGAGATAAATACCCACATTTTCAAAAGTCTGACCCTGCGACTTGTTGATCGTCATCGCATACGCAGGAATTATCGGAATTTGTCGTCGTTTCAGTACGAAAGGAAGAGTGGCGTCACTTGGAGCGAGGTCGAGTCTCAGGATGAAGACGATTTCGCCTCGGTTGCAAAGGCAATCAATCTCTGTGGCTGTATAATTTGAAAAAACCCCGTAATTTCACTTTAGCACTGTTTTCAAATCACCTGGACGCTTGATAGCGAAGAGTGAAGAAAGTAGAGTGCTGATACTGTCTGAAGTAACTTAGCAAATAACGAAGACCAAATAGAAGCATTAGAGTTACGGATAAATTGATCAGAGTCTAATTTTATCTTGACTAAATGTAATGGCAGGGAATATTGAAATAAAGAATGTCATCAAACACGTGACGTAATGTCACAGTAGCACTGCATTAATGGCTGGTTGTTGCACGCAACTAAGTCATAAAACACGTGACGTAATGTCACAGTAGCACTGTATTTAACAGACGTTCAATTACTTGCAATTCACTACTCTGATACTTATCTTCCGCTTTCGCTCGCTGGTTGAAAACAATTGGAGTTCGATACAGTGTCTGCAAAGTAGCAGAGAAAACGTTTATTGCAGCATAATTTGGAAGCGTAGAGTAGACTTACCTTTTGTTGGACGTGCCAAAGAAATAAATAAAGGCACCAAATACGTATAATTATTTATTGCATTCACTTTCTATAAATAAATGTAAAATCGAAAGCGAATTTGCGCAAAAAAATTATCATAACCACTCGACCGTCTTCTGCGTTAGTCAAAAAATCCAGGCACACGTGAATAATGAGGGGGGGGGGTGCATGTGGAGTGACGTCATGCGCGGACACACACACACAGCCTGTTTTGGCTCGTTATATTAGTTGCTGCGTTAATTTCTTTATCAGCTTTACTTTTCATAAAGAAAGGTAAAATGAAACTAATTTTCGTAAAAAAAAATTGGTTTCCGTTCCACTTTTCTTCATGCGGAGTGACGTCACCCGTGCATGATTATTAATGATGGGGGGGGGGCGGTGTCCATGTGATGACCCCACCTGTTCATGATTATTAATGAGGGGGCTGGTCGATGTGGAGTGACATCACACGCGTTACACACAAACGTTCTTGGCTCATAGCAGTAAATTCTGTCCAACGTTCATTGGCTCTAGCGAACTTTGTCCATCTCTGCTTTCTTTCTCTTTGCAAACGCCGTTTCTTAGCTGCAGTATCTCCGTCCTGAATGATGGTGGGCTATCCTGGATTGACGTATTTAGTTCTCACGACACGATGTGTGCCACCAGCTGGAACATTGCGAATAAGTTTGGCTCTCGCCAGAGGCGCCAAAGTTTGCAAAAAAATTGCAAAATAAATCAATAAAATAGGTAATTTTTTTGAGCAGGGACTCTTCTGTATCTTGTGCAATTGTGAAAGGCAACCAAATGTCGCTCACAAAATTTGTTTTTATGGAAACAACACTTCACTGTAGCACTGGTTTAAAGTGAACTGAAGCTTTGAACTGACAATTTTTTCTTCCCCGATGGCCGATTGATGGCGAAGAGTGAAGAAAGTAGACTGCTGATACTGTCAGTGGTAACTTCCAATTAAATAAGGCCAAACAGAACCATTTTAGGTTCAAAATTATTGACCAGAGTATAATTGTAGCTTGTGTGATTATAATGCAGTGAAATTGCGTTAAAGTATGTCAGCAAACATTTGGCGGCATTTCACTGTAGCACTATTAATGGCAGTGAAGCTTGTGTAATAAAAGACTTCGTCAGGCACTGCTGGTCTCTGTTTGTCTTTTATTTAGTTTCTTTCTCCGCACCCCGCTGGTGTCCTCTGTGGACCAGCATCATCCGCGCGCCCCGCACGCGCTCAGCTCCCCCGCTCTTCCTCACACCCCGCTGGTCCTGACAGTGGACCAGCGTCTCCTCGCGCGCGCCGCGCGCGCTCCTCCGTCAGCTCCTTCTCGCGCGCGCCCCGCACACGCTCTCCCGTCAGCTCCTTCTCGCGCGCGCCCCGCACGCGCTCTCCCGTCAGTCGCTCCGCTCCTCCCCGCTCCGCACACAGCTGGCCGACGGTGTGCCGAAGCCCCATCAGCCACGTGGCTGATGGCGCGGCGGCCACCCAACGTGGTCCCGCTTCTTCACTCCAACAACTGACCCCGATCCCTTCCGGGCTCCCACTTATATCCTCTTACCCACGTGACCCTGACTCCTCCCCTTCCGTATCGTCAGATCCGGCCTTCCCATACTGCCCTGCTGGCTCCACCTCCATTCACCTCGCTTCCCATTGGAGCCGAGGTGAACGGCGGCCCCTCCCACACGCCCCGCATACCAGCTCCGCCCCCCAATACCCCGGGCGTGTGATTGGCCAGAGCCCAGCAGCGAACCCCGTTTACGCCACATTACACCTGCACAAACGAAGTCATAAAACACCTCACTGCATCTAACTATAGCAATTTTTAATGGCAGTATGGCAGTGAGTCTTGCACAAAGCTAAGTGATAATAAAGGTCACTTGATGTCACTGTAGCACTGTTTAAGATTGACCTTTACATTTATAAAATTGACTGCTCTGATCCGTTATTATCTTCTGCTTTAGCTCGCTGGGGTTAGAAGGTTGCCTTGCGCGTTTGAGACACTGTTCATGGCAGTGTGATCGACAGAGGCACCTAATTTAGCATAAAAAGAGCAAAAAGAAGCATGAAAATTGGTGAATGTTTTGACCAGGGACTGTTCTGTATATTGTGCAAGTGTCAAAGGCAAGCAATCTCTGTCACTTCATAATTGTAACAAACACTTGACTTACTTTAGCACTGTTTTCAACTCACCTGCAGCTTTGAACTGACAAAATGTTCTTCCCGAAGAACAATTGATAGCTAAGAGTGAATAAAGAAAGCTGCTGATAGTGTCAGAATTAACTTTGCAATTGTAAGAGAGCAAACGGAGCATTAAAGGTCGGACAAAATTGCCCAGAGTATAATTTACGTGGAAATTTAATGGCAGTGAATATTGCACAAAAGTATGTCAGCAAACACTTGACTGCATTACACTGTCGTGCTGTATTAATGGCAGTGAATTTAGCACGAAACTAAGTCACGAAGCACCTCACTGCATTTCACCATAGCACTATGAATGGCATTTATTCTAGCGTAAAACTATAGCATAAAACCCTCACTAAATGTCACTGCAGCACTGCATCTAAGTGACCTTCAATTTGTTTAAAATTAACGGCTCCATACTTTGTTATCTTCTGTCGCTCGCTGGGCTTTAAATAAATGTGAATAAGATGCACTATGTGGAAAATAACCGAGAAAAAATTTCAGCATAATTTAGAAGCATAACTGAGACTTACCTGTTGTTTCAAGAGCGGAAGAAATAAGTGAAGAAAATAATGCACTGTGATGCTGCGTAGAAATATTTATTTCCCTCACTTTCTATCAAGAGACGTCAAATTTGGAACGCATTTGCGTAAAGTTTTTTTAATTCCCACGCGACCTTCTTGCGCGTTATTGTAAATCTCCACCCGGGCATTAATATTAATGAAGGTGGGGGGGCCTCATATGCAGTGACGTCACGCACGGATTTAGCACTGTGCTGCGTAGATTTACATTTTCCGTCACTTTCTATAAAGAAACGTCACATTTGAAGCGACTGTGAGTAATACATTATTTATTTCAGTTCGACCTTCCTCTGCGTTAGTGTAAAAATTCACCCACTCATGAATATTAATGAGGGGGGTAGGGCTCATGCGGAGTGACGTCACGCACGGGACACACAGCCATTATTGGCTCATTATCGTAATAATATGAATCTTATTTGTATTTGTTCTCTGATCCGTGTAATCCGTTTTCGGCCTTTCAGGCTACTCCCGTGCATGTGTCTCTCCAAGCTTCTTTGAGTACTTTTAATCTTATTTTGTATGTTTGACCATATTCATGTAATCTCAGTCTCTCTGCTCCATCTCTATAAGCGGTTTTGATGATTCTATAAATGTTTAGTTAAGGCATCTCTGTGAGTGTTTGAGTGCATTTTTCTAGGCTATTTTAATGCATATGTAGATATTACATTTTTCCCTTAACAAAAAAATGAACATATGGATTTAAATGAAAGAAGACGTAATTATGCAAAGTGCCATGCCCAGAAGCAGAACGTTGTTTCTACGTACTGGTTATGCTCTCCCAACAGTGCCTTCAAAGGTTGGACCAAATCCAGCATTTAAGAGCATTTCTGCATTCCATTACACATTCAAATCTTGTGGTGCAGAATTAGCAAACTCCTGGTACTGTATACAACATAAAAAATATATCATACATAAATAGTATATACAAGCCATGCATATATTTTTTTTTTTTGCCAAGCAAGCAGTGCGGTTTGCCATGATCGAGCTGGTGATATGGGGTGGGGAGAGGGCAGGGGATTCTTACGAATACGCCAGCACTTCTGTGGCATCACAGTTGTAAATTCCTGCTCTCACCCAACCAAATAGTATTTATAGGCGTTTTAGATAATTGTGTTTCCAAATAACTGTCCGCTCTGGACAGATTGATTGTACGCAGGCCGAGGTTGTAAATAAAGGTTGCACAGGGCAGTATAGGCCCAACTTGTTACAGAGATGGATCGCGTTTACAGAAAATTAACCTGTAACCCTCCGCCCTCAACCTGCCTCTTCCTCTTTTTTGAAAGGATTGGAATGTGTTCACACACCCCTGAAATGTTGAGGAGGAAAAGCAATTTCTGATCTGTAATGGCTGGCGAATGGGGCTTCTGTCTGTAGCAATTGCAAACTGGCAGAGGGATGGTCATATAAAAACAAATGCCCATCACTGTCAGTGCCAGCGGAGTGCAAATGACCAGCACCGGCAGTGCACATTGGAGCATTAAACACGCGTTTAAGGGGGTGCTGAATGTTTATAACTTGGGAGATGACATTTTTTTTTAGAAATTTACAAATTCCACCAAATCTTAAAAGGGTAGTTGTAACCCAAAGTCAAACTGATTTTCTGCTCAAATGAGCATTCCGACATTGGTAATCTCCTGCTACAACCCTGAAAAAGTTGTGGAAACTCTATATTCCGATAACGGGGCCAATATTTTCATAGGACAACCACGGTTGACTTGCCCACGCAGTGTGGCACTTCTTTAATGGACCCCGGAGGGACGAAGGGCTGAGTTAACCTCCAACCAGGATTTGAACCGAGCTGATTGCTCTCCCACTGGGCCACCTTGGCCTCTATCTCTTCAGACCAAGACATGATTGGGTGAATCATCATTTAAAGTTCAATGTCAGCATATGAGCCTCTTTAAAAATACATAATAATGGTATAATTGAATAACTGAAATTAATTGCATGGGTTGTTTGTATGTGTGTGCCTTTGATTTAGAATTAATATTAATGCTAATGCATTTACACAGTTTTCAGGAAAGAGATTCATAATGGGTGCTGTGGACAGCTCTTTCTGGATGTAATCCAAGTCTTTGTGCACATGGACTGGTGCAATCTTTAATTGTCTTGCATTTGTAAATGTTCCTTTTCGCCAATATAGGTACACGTGCATGATTAATACTTGCTCGCTGACAAAACTTGCCACAACAATCTAGAAGATAAAGCTAAACTCAGCCACTCAGAAAATCAAGTCAAAATCAAAATCTATCCCGGCTGAAACAAGCAATAGGGTAGAAAACATTTCTGTTGGCAGCTCTTATCTAATGGCACAAATTATGCAATGCCATGGAGTGGGCCCATACACAAATAGAAAGATATGATCTCTCTCGCTGTCATACAGCATTTGAAGATCAATCGGCAAAAACACAATACAGCAGTTTTTTTTCGGGTATGATAATCCATTCGGTGCGTCAGGAGTCGCTCGATGTGCAGCTGTTTGCCCATCTTGTGTAAGCAGATAATGGACAATGGTTACTTATGGAATTAACAGATTGCACTTCAGCACATTCACAAGATGGTGACTATAGTTTGCCATGTGTGAAGGAAATATCAGCACCTACGGTGCGTGTGTTGTTCAAAAACGATTAAGTGCAGCCCCATTGCCATCTATACACAGGATGGTCACTGTCAAACACGTGACAAGGTAGCTAATAGTTGACCAACCCCGCTGAGATGAAAGGCCAAGTCAACCTTCACCTGAGATTTGAACTCATAACATCAGAATTTCTTGTCAATTGCTATCGCTTCGTTGCCACCTGGTCACCTACATAAAGAAAAGTCCTGCCTGCAAATGCGCAAAAACAGAAAAGCAATTAATTCAACCGCTGCCCATCAAGACAATGGCACGGATGGCACCAAAGCAATTTCTATCGACTTGCAACCAACCGCGGTCGAACGGCTAAAGATTCGAGACGTGACTTCATAACATTATTGCTGTTCAAAAAAAGTACATGCTTATCTCCGCAACACACCATCAATATCAATAAAGACCTTAATCTGTATGTATGTCTCAAAAACCTCTAGGGTACTTCCCGACAAGGTAGAAAGCTGAAATTTGGTTCATATGTAGCTTCTAGGAAACAAATAACAGCAACAATCTGAAAATCCGAGATTTTTCATTTTAAGGACCCCAAATCTCGATTTTAAGTGTTTCATGAAAATGTTTGTGTCTGATGTTATTCAGAAACGGTTGAAAATGTGATTGCAATTTTTTTTTCATTTGATAAAGCGTTACACACCAAAAAAAATGAAAGCGAGGACCATTGTTCTGTATTTTATTGTTTTTGAGATATTTCGGATTAAAGCGGATTTGAATGAAAAAAAATCGCATTCTATGATGTTCAAATCTGAATAATTCGAAAACGGTAAAAGATAGGAGCTTCCCCTGATAGACTGTTAAGTTAATGAATTTTTGTTCTTTCTAATAAAAAAGAACGGAATCATTAAATAGAGCGGTTTCCGATAGGTACGTCTTTAAATGTAAAAAATTGAATCAAATCGTCAACAAAAAATGTTTGCAGAAAAATACAAATTTGTTGGTATAGTTATTGTATGACCGTAGATACAATTTTTAAAAAAATTATATCAACTTAATTATTATATTTAATGAAAACTTTTGCCTGGAAAAGACAGGCTTCATGAACTAGTATGTAAATAATATTAATTCTTCTTCCTAGCGTTGTTCCCGCTGTGGCGCAGGGTCCACTTTTCGGCATTGTCTTCTCCATTTGGCTCGGTCCAGGGCATCTTCAGGGGATGCGTTGACCGTCTTTATGTCTTCCTTTATTCGATCCATCCATCGCTTCTTCGGACGTCCGCGTGGACGGCGGCCCTCTGGCTCAATACGCATGGCAGTCTTGGCCACTGATGACTCTTCACTTCGCATCACATGGCCGTACCACCGAAGCCTTGCCTCAAGCATCTTGTCCGCAATGGGGGCCACACCAAGTCGCTTCCGAACGTCTTCGTTCATGACACGATCCCATCGAGTGAGTCCGAGGCTCCATCTGAGCATCCTCATCTCCATGGTGTGGAGAGCTTGTTCGTGTACAGTTGTGGCTGGCCAGCACTCGGATCCATAGAGTGCCACCGGTCGGACGATGGTCTTGTAAATTTTTCCCTTCAGCCTATCCGGCATTTTCCGATCACAGAGGACTCCGGTGACTTGCCTCCACTTCATCCATGCCGCATTGACTCGTGACCTCACATCAGTCGTGATGCTACCATCTGAGCTGATGGTGGAGCCCAGGTACTTAAAGTCCGTCACTTTCTTCAGATCTTCTCCGTCAATGCTGATGGTGCCGTCGGTTTGGGGGCCACACTCCATATACTCCGTCTTTTTGATGTTGAACCTCATCCCGTTTTCGTCCAAACGTTCCTTCCACAGGCGCGTTTGTCTTTCCACTTCTCCTCTCTCTTCATCTGAGAGGAGGACGTCATCCGCGTAGAGAATTGACCATGGCAGGGGCGTGTGCAGGTCGGCAGTGATCGTGTCCATGCACAGGATAAACAGGAGTGGTGACAGGGCCGATCCTTGGTGCACTCCAACGCTGATGGGAAATGGCGGTGATATGCCCACTGCACACCTGACTGCACTGGTGACGTTCTTGTATAGGAGTTGCACCCAATGCACGTAGGTTTCAGGGACTCCATGGGATCGAAGCGAGTGCCAGATGAGGTCGTGGGGGACCCTGTCAAATGCCTTTTCAAGGTCGAGGAACGACACGTGCACAGCTTTGTTCTTCTCTCTGTGCCTCTCCAGCAGGAGCCTCGCCGCGAATATGGCGTCCGTAGTGCCACATCCTTTGACGAAGCCGCATTGGTTGGGTGATAGGGTGATGATGTTTCTAATCCTCGTGTCCAAAACTCGCTCAAAGATCTTCATCGCATGACACAGGAGCCGGATTGGCCTGTAATTCGAGCATTCTGCCACGTCCCCTTTACCCTTCCAAATTGGAACCGTCGTGCTGGTCGACCAGGCTTCTGGGACCTCACCGGTGCTCGTGATGGTGCTGAAGAGCTGGGTAAGGAGGGCAGCACCCTGCCTGCCAAGGATCTTCCAGGCCTCAGCAGGGATATCGTCCGGGCCAGTCGCTTTCCCATTCTTCATTCTCTTGATAGCTTGTTCCACTTCGGTGATGGTGATAGGTGAAACCGGACCGAGGACGTGTTCAGCGCTAATAATAGGTGGGTGGGGAAATTCCTGGTTGCAGATTCCAGAGAAGTAGTCGCTCCAGCGTTGAAGGATGGCGGGCGGGTCTCTGAGAGCGCTGTGATTCTCATCCTTTATGCATTTGACCTGACCAATATCCTGAGTCGAACGATGGCGCGCCTCTGCCAGTCGATAGATCTTATTGGCACCTTCTGGGGTGTCCAGTTCGACATACAGTTGGTCGTATTGAGCTAATTTCACCGCTGCTACTACTCGCTTCGCTGCCGATTTGCAGTTTCTGTATTGTTGGTAATCCAGATCTGCGAGCGTTTGGCGCCACTTCTTGAAAGCTAGCTTCTTCTCTTTCACTGCTAGCTGAACTTCTTCGTTCCACCACCATATTTGCTTGTCAATGAAGTGTTTTCCCGGCTTAGTTAGCCCCAGTGCTTCCGTTGCTGCTGTGCACAGTTGGCCGGCGAGATCTTCCCAAATCGCATTCGCTGGTCGGTTGGTGTTCACGTCAATCTGATTGAGGGCGACTCTCAGCTGATCCTTGCATTCCTTCATCCGCCACCACTTAATTCGCTGCTGTCCGTTGTTGGTGGGCGATGTCGCTGGCCAATGTCCATTTTCATGTCCATGACCAGGATGCGATGTTGTGGGGCGATGTTGTCCGATGGTATGACTTTAGTGTTTGTCACCGTTTTCAGCTTATCCCGCTTGACAAGCCAGTAATCAATTTGAGTTGATCTCCCACCACTGGCGTGGCCACCATGGTTTCGAGGGTATCCATCCCGGGCGTTTCCAACGTGTCCATTTAGGTCTCCACCAATTACTAACTGCTCTTCTCCATTTATCGATTGCATGTGTCCATCAAATTGTTCCCAAAATTCCTCCTTGGTATCTGCTGGGCAGCCGGGCTGCGGCGCATAACAAGATACCACCCGGAGGCGTAGGTCGTTTGAGTCGATTTCGATGGACATGAGGCGGTCGGAAACACGGTGGACGGCCACGACGTTGTCTCGTAGATTTTGGCTGACTGCGATTCCAACGCCGTTCTTGGTGTTTCTTTCACCGTTGTAGAACAGTTTGTATCCTTCTCCAATCTCCCTGGCCTTTGCTCCACTCCACTTCGTTTCTTGGATGCATACGATGTCGATACGACGGGCCTTTAGGGCAGCTGACAATTCTCGACTTCTCCCTGTCAATGTTCCGATGTTGAGTGTTCCCAGCCGTAGTCGGACTAACTTTTTTAGCCTGCCCCATCCATGAGCAGGTAGCCCTCGTCCACTTCTCGCGTCGTTTGGGCGAGGACGGCGCGCGTTTCCCCCGGGGGGCGCCCTAGCTTGTTCCAAGTTGATTTGACGTTGCCATAGATGCGACACAGAAATACTTTGGCCGGTGGGTCGCTCCATCTGACGCCAAAGACCCTCACCGTTGGTTGGAATCCAGCCGGCACCGCGTGGAAGTGGTGATGGGATTTTGCCGGCCCGTAAATAATATTAATTATTTTTTTAATATATTAACATTATTGTGGCATTTATGTATAAATTCATTTTTGCATGGGAGGAACCCTTTATTTTCAGCTAAGATCATTTATCTTCGGTCAAACTTCTGCAAACCCATTTGCTGTCAATTGACACCCTGGATACCAATGCAAAATGAGGTGTTTCATGTCAAGGAGAGAAAGGGAATTTTCTAGGCGAAATGTTTTAATATCAAATAAAGTACATACATTCACGCAAGATGATGAGAATTAGATGTGCGTCCTCGATTTGACACCGCTTTTTGCTGGAACCCCAAGATTCCATACAAAAAAACCGACAAGAATGAGAACACACACGCTGTACAAAAAAAATCTGAAAAATAAGAAAGTCAGGAATCACACCATGTGGTAGGCAGTGAAATGGAATGGTCTCTCCAGGACATGAAGTATTGAATGTGTGTGCTGCATGTACACTCGCCTGTAGGCAGCGCTCCCTCATACTCGCGGATGAGAGACGCATGCGAAAGTAATGGTGCACAATAAAACGAGTCGTAAAATAAGATGTGGAATATTCCAAAATGTTAAATAATTTACAAATCTGTTTCGCATTTGAGAAGGATGCTCTTCAGTAATATGCCTTGATAAAAAATTGAAACCAGCATGCTTTCCATCATAATGGTGCCAAGCAAGCAATGAGCCAGATTAACATAATGCAAAAGCTCGCTGCGTATCGCGTAACCGTTGTGAGAATCATTGCACGAAAATTTTTACTCGCATTGCTCCTTGCCACAAAAAATTAAAAAACAAGAATGCACTAAATGTGCAATGTGGCCCAAAAAAATGTGACTTAATAATTGGAATCTGAAGTTGTAACTTTCTATAAATTAAAAACCAAGTATGATTCGTGCAAGAAGTGCATAATGATCACGTGGGAATGACGAGTGTTCGAATTAATATATCATGCAAATGGAAAATGGTAATACATTAAATCTTGACTTAAAGATTTCGTGACTGCAGGAATTCGTATTCTTTGGGTCTTTCCGTCAAGTCACGTAGATAGGTTCAAATAAAATAAAATAAACCAAAAACTACGAAGTTTCGATCACAACACAAGCGATCGTCATCAGGAGGAGGGTAATGCATTGTTCTGTAATCCTATGAGGGTTGCCTTTGGAGAAATAAAGATCAGAGAAGGATTCCGACTGTAAGCTTGTTTTGCTTTTAAGCCTCAAACAAAATGGAAGGCAATATTGACTGGCAATATACCAACAGAGCTGGGAGCTGTGCATCACAGAGGACACTGTCTTTATCTCATAGCTTCCTGCATAATCCAAAGTGTTGATCCCTTGTTCAGTGTAAGCCAAAGTGTTGATCCCTTGTTCAGTGTAAGAACGCAAATTAAAACCAAACCTTACACTCCCTGGCATGTGTCTGCCAGCGTGTGTTAGGCACGTGTCATTTCACGTAAACAGAAACAAAAAATGCACAAATGGGACAAGCCAAACTTGTGCTTAACATCTTCTTGACAGTAATAAGGGAGCTGTTTTGTCTGTCTCCCCAGGTAAGAGGCTTCGAAACGACCGTGGGCTAATGGTATTGTGGCTGTCTCTCACCATTGCCATCCGAAAGGCTGTTTAGGCCTGTTTAATTGTACACAACAGATGGGTGTGATCACCTTTGGGACCTACTTGTTCATTACTGTGTGTGGTCACACTATCTATACTCTGGCATCCGTTAAGACGCCGCGTTTCAGCAGCACCTGTGACTTGAGCAATCGCAATATTTCACATGAACCAAGGAAACAACGTAGGAGAGTGGCTTTTCCCTCGATCGTGTCTGTGGTTCAATTATTTTTGTCTGTCTTCTAGAAGGAGTTCACAAACTCCAGGACCAGACAAGTGATTTTAGAAATTAGCGGTAGAGTATCTCTAAATCGGATATTTGCGAGTTCAAATTACTGTCGGGAGATGACTCAGCCCATCATGCCTATGTGGTGAATACAATGTGCGCTTTTTTTGCGGGGAAGTCAACAGTGGTTGTCATATGGAGAGATACACCCCTGCCATAGGAACGTGGAATTTCCACCACTGGATCACAGCTGTAAATGGGAGCTGAGCACAGCCTCAATGCTCAGCCGTGTGACACCACCGTCTACCCAGCTCTTGACCTGCCCTCTTCACACCCCCCTCCCCCCACCAATTAGCAATTACATTTCCTTCCAATCTCAGAATTCGAGGTCCTCACCTGGCTCCCTATGGTAAAAACACCGTCCTCCGGTGATGGTGCCAACGGCCTGCCCACCTTACCTACCACCTAGGGTGCCGTAGTGAGATACCAACTACCTCGCCTGGTATACAGGAGTTCGTGGGTTTGATTCTGACCCTCACGCCTGCATATTTGGAGTTTGCATTCTCTCTCCCCGTGGTCACGTGGATTTTTATCCGGGTCCTCCAGTTTTTCCCTCCACATTTAGAGTATTTGGCTGCTATACATTTCCATATGATAAGCCACTTCGTTGAGCTATCATATGTGGCCAAGTCGCTTTTGAAAAAGAGCTGCATAGCTTAGTGGGTCTTACCTGGTAAAATAAACAAGCTTAGTTTAGTTTCGTGGCGAGCTGCACCGATAGGCCATATTATCAACATTGCCATTCTTGAGGTATCCAACCCCACTAATAGAAAACTGCCTTCATGTGCCCTCATCATAAAGGTGGCACTACAGACGACCCTCATGATTTCTGCCTTGTCTCAATCCTTTCCCCTCTCATCAAGATCTTTGAGAAGATCTTAAAATCGCAAATCACAAATTTCACCTCAGAATATGCCATATTCCATCCTCAGCAAGAAATAGCGCAGCCTCTGTGGTACTTGATACTCTTGACTTGATCTTCAAAAGTCTTGAATCTTGTCATAATTTTGCCATCCTATTCCTCAACATGTCTAAAGAATTTTACACTTTGGATCACGCAGTGATGTTGCAAAGGCTAAAATGCCTACATCTTTGGATTGTGCAATGAACTGGTTTTACAACAACTTATCCGACCGTTTTCATTTATTATCAATAATACATCATCTGACAGGACCCCCATTGTGAAGGAAATTCATCAGTGCTCTGTTCTTGGTCCAATCCTGTTTTTCCGCACATCAACTATGTAGGCATCGCTAAAACTGCGCTCTGACATTAACCTTTTTGCTGATGACACAGCTCTGATGGCATCTGGAAATTCCATGGAGGAGTGTCACAACAGCATTCACAACAGGACTTTCATAATCTTCAACTTCAACTTAATGCCATAAAACTTTGCCTCAAAACTTGTCCTCCGCCTGCCTCAAACCTGTCTTGCCACCTTTGCATATTGTGGTTCTCGACTAATACCCTGTTGAGGGAGTTGACAACTATAATATCTTGACGTTCTCCTGGACACAAAACTGTTTTTCAAGACTTACGTTGACGACATGGCCAAAAAGATGAAAGATAAAAATGGGTTTCTACACAGCAATGCTGGATTTTACATCGATTTCGCCAGAATATAGTTAAAGTCACCATCCTGCCCATATTTTATTCTTTTGACATCATCTACCGCCTTGCTTCTGAATCTACCCTAAAACGTCTCATGCCATTATACCACTCAGCTCTCCGTTTTTCCCTTGACGCCCCCTATGGACTTATCATTGCAACCTGTACGTTGACTCAAATCTGTCGACCCTGGATCTCCACAGGAACCATCATTGGGCTGTCTTCATCCTAAAGGTCCTCTTAAATAAATCCACCAATTGCCTAAAATACCATTTAGTTCCTCTAACTTCTTCAAGTAACCCCATAAGTGCCTCCTTATTCTTATTGGTGAATTAAATTTGTAAATACTTTGGGCGAAAAAGTTATTTCTGCGTTGGCCTGGCGCTATGTTTCTGGGAATACCTCTTGCTGCTGCCTCCATCTGCAGGCTTGGTTTCCCTTCCACTCCCCCCACTTTACCGTCCCCCATTAGACCAAAACACTAAGGCTTACTTGCACCTGCACCAAACATTTCCGCTGGGTGCCTTTTTTGCTCCCACATTTAAGCTTGCACTATCTTTTTTTCCGGATTCGCGTGTCTCGATATCACTATTAAATTAAAATATGAAGCTTACATGCACCTACATTTTTTCTGGGTGGCCTCTTGATTTCATAATGTATTTGCACCATTTTTCGTTTGTATTCGCGTGCGGTTTTCCGCTTACAATTGTTAAATACACTTCATTCGTTGGGTTTGTGCCAATGTTCCTTAGGGGCTCTGTTCTCTGCAAGCTTGGACTTTTTTTTTTGTTATAATTTTTTTTGTCAATTGGCTGTGTTCACGCACCGCCACGGATTTCCCTGGGAAATATAGAGCATTGGTCAGTGGCCAAAACGGGATCTTCTGTTTAACACACCAAAATAAACTTAAACTCATTTTGAGCAATAAATCACTCTTGATGTACAGGAATGATCCAGTAATTGTCATAAATGTGGAGGCCAGAGTGGGTATCTTATTTAGAGGGTGGCTTTGGAGGAAGCACACAGCACGCTTTGCACACAGCTGATTAAATGCATAGACATCGTAGTTTAAAACACGATTCGTGTTAAATACCATGGAGATTTAAATTGCATTTTCTACAAAGAAAAGGCTCCGTTGTAATTGCCAAGTTAGGGAAATTATTATCATAGTTGCCTGCGTTGGTTCCACACTCTTTTCCCGTTTTATATTTTTTGTATCTGGCTATTGTTAGACACTTTCATGAATGGCTTTCTGTTTCTATAAAATGTGTATATATATATAAAAGCACTCCATGCAGTGGCAGTCCAATTACTTTATATGTGATGAGGGTGCCAAGTAATGACATTGCAGCTGCTTCTGATCAATCAAATCTCCCAATGTTTCCCTCCACGGCATCCAGAAATCATAGGGCTTAATTTTATGCTGCATCAGGAACGTAAATATAAAACATTTTCCTGCTAGATAATTAGACGGCACTCGTTGTTGGCATCATCACTTGCCTTGTCAAAGGGCAGGTCAACTTGCAGCATTGCACTTAGGTCTTGCGTCAAAGTCATGAACCAATTATTTATTTTCAGCCTCTTGGATGGCTTTTTGCGAGCAGCCCATGAACCGATCGTCAACCCAAACCCGTCGTCCGCCTCTTCATGAATCCCGTCGGTCCTGCATTAACTGCTTGCCCTGCCTCCCGGTGATTGGCCGGGTTCATTACGGTTCTCATCCCACCCAGGGTTCATTACCCAAGATTAGACCTTCGGCCTGGGAAGCTGTGTTTTATGTGGATCCCTGTGGAACTGGGCCACGTGCTTGGAGTAACCACGCCCTATGTTCTCATATCTGTCATTTGCCATAGTGGGTGATTTTAGAATCAGAATATTTGTTTATAGTGGAGGAATCCGATGAGCTATAAAGCTCGTTTTTTAAAGATGTCCAGTAGGGGCAGGTCAGAACGTTACAACATCACTGAGCCATTAGCTTATTTTTCAGAAGCGACCTGGCCACAAGTGATCGCTCAACGAAGTGGCTTATCATATGGAAATCCACAGCAGCAAAATAATCTAAATAATATAAAACCATGTGCTGCCCTTTTGTCGATCCACTGCTGAATGAGGGCCTCTCCACACGTTGTAGATCATGAGGGTTATTTTCCCAACCTCGCCACACTATGATTGCAGGTTGAATTTCGATTTAAAGCTTTCGTGACTGCAGGGATTCATCTTCTTGGTTCTTTCGGTAAAGTCACGTAGAATGGAAATAATAAAATAATAAAAATAAAACATAATAAAATAATTCTCACGACGTTTCGGCCACAACGCAAGCAGCCGTCCTCAGGTGAAGAACAGGTCTGTCGAGAAGACAGAGTCTGAATATCACACCCCAGGCTTGGAGCGTCTATTTAAGCTGGGTTGGAGGGGGGGAGAGCACCTTGACAAAATAATTTGCATATCAAGAGGAATTTAGCATATTTATGGGAAATGCAGATATGCGATTAGTACTACTTGTGAAATGCGTAGGAGGTGATCGGGGGGTTTCAAAGTCATATTATGCCCGTGCATTATGCAGGATTAGTAGCATCAAAGGGAGGGGATAGGGTAGCATTAATAAAGGGAAGGCATGTTAATAGTATGTAGCTGCAGTAACTAAACCACCACGTAAACAACTAAAGTATAAACTACAAGTATCATCAGTATACTAAATATACTCTTCAATAAGCTGAGCTACTAACAGTAAGTAATACATTACAACTTACCCTACATTGCTGGGGTCACAAAAAAGATTTCCAAAATCCTGATAAAACACAAGATCCAGGTCCGATTCAACACAGTACATAAATCCGTGATCTGGTCCCGTCTGTAAAAGATGTGGCTCCAGACATACAGTACCCTGGCGTCTACAAACTAAGTTGGCTCTGTGGTAGCAGTTACATTGGAGAAACCAAACGACATGTCTCGGACCGCATCCGTGAACATAAAGCAGACATGAAATACGGTCGGACAAACACCTCAGCCGTGGCAGATCACTGTTACAATTCAGTGGGCTCACATGATATTGACTTCTCCAAGACAGAGGTTCTCTGCAAGCCATCTGGTTACCATGAGAGATTCATTCATGAGGCGATCCACATATACAAACAGAGAGACAATTTCAACCGAGAAGATGGATTCTGGCTCAGCAATCATTGGAAGGACGTAATAAACCATTTCGGATCTTAACTGATTGTGTTCACGTTTACGGTGACTTTCAGACCGCAGTCCACTCACTGGCATTGACTATATATCTTGTATTCTTCGCAGGGAATGGATTCTTTGCTCCAATGCAAGTCTCCTATCACCACTCTCCCATTGACATATTTCGTTGCTTCCTCTTAGTATCTTTCACGCGACGGTCAATGGTATAGTGTATAGCGGATTGTATAATAATAAATAGTATACAATTGTAATGTTTTATACAATGTATAAAGTAATATATAGTATCGTAATTGTATAGTGAATATACAGCAGTGTGATATACTGTAGGGTAGGTAGAATAATACATAGCGTAATATTACAATGGGTATAGCAATACAGTATTTAATTTAATGTTGGGTTTGTCTATGGCAGTATAGAGTACGGGGTATACCCGTGTGATGTAAGAGAATAAAGTTTAGCTGGAAGCATATTATTTTTTTGCGACATAGAATTGTAATGTATTACTTACTGTTAGTAGCTCAGCTTATTGAAGAGTATATTTAGTATACTGATGATACTATGTAGTTTATACTTTAGTTGTTTACGTGGTGGTTTAGTTACTGCAGCTACATACTATTAACATTCCTTCCCTTTATTAATGCTACCCCTATCCCCTCCCTTTGATGCTGCTAATCCTGCATAATGCACGGGCATAATATGACTTTAAACCCCCCACCCACCTCCTACGCATTTCACAAGTAGTACTAATCCCATATCTGCATTTCCCATAAATATGCTAAATTCCTCTTGATATACAAATTATTTTGTCAAGGCGCTCTCCCCCCCTCCAACCCAGCTTAAATAGACGCTCCAAGCCTGGGGTGTGTCATTCAGACTCTGTCTTCTTGACAGACCTGTTCTTCACCTGAGGACAGCTGCTTGCGTTGTGGCCGAAACGTCGTGAGAATTATTTTATGATGTTTTATTTTTATTATTTTATTATTTCCATTCTATGTGACTTTACCGAAAGAACCAAGAAGATTGCAGGTTGGTTAAGCTTAGAAGTACATCAAAGCAGTGTTTTTGCTGTACTGCCATCTGCTTTCCACCATGATGCCCAACCATCATCTATGGCAACTTGTGTGCGCGTGGTGGAAACTCATGCAAGCGCTATCCAGGCTCAAGCCTGCTTAGGTTCTGAGATCATTACTTTCCTGAGCATGTCTAGTGTCAACGATTAAGAGACAGAGTTTCTATGAGGCACTTTCTTATTAGCAACTTTCACGGTCTCGTCCGCACACTCTCCACTTTAGCTCAGCCTAGCCTGTACACGATGCCAGCTGTCTAACACTGACGGCGCTGACTGAGATAGCCAACTTCTGTCCTTCGTAGCGCAATATCTAGCGGATATGTTTAGCGACGACGGCGACAAGACGACAGCAACGACGAGACGAGTCCACTCACAGAACCGGCAGCCTTGAGCCCCCCGCTCTCGGCTCCTTTTATGCTCCCAGGATGGCCTGGCTCCACCCTGACCACGCCTCCCTTCTCGAACCTGCTAGCAGGCTCCATGGGCCTCCAGATGGGGTCTTCCGTGACCCTTGCCCCAGTTACTCCGCTCTGCCAACACACACCATGCACACCCTCACCGGCGCGTGTACTGTCTGTTCACCACAGTTGCCGCTGGTGTCCACCAGCCGGCGCTATTACACTACACATCTAATGATTTACTGCCCTTTTTGTCAACCCACTACTAGTTGATGGCTTTCCAAAGTCATATAGGCAGTGAGGATTATTTGACCATATTTCACCTTGCTGGCATGTTTGGGTTGGTGAAGGCAGGGAGCATAAAACATGGCAGCATAGAAACACATAAACATACCACGTAACAACTGCAGACACCTCTCAAGTCATTTTGAAGGTTATAGGTTAGATCGCGTAAGTATTAATGTGTGGTAACCCTCTACCACCCGACACAGCCAGTAAGGTTTGTCACATAAACAAAATGCGTCAATAAGTTGCTACTTCAGGCAACCGGTGTGTTGGAGAGAAAATCCACAACATTAACAATTTGGGTACTGTGACGTTTCAATGGTGATGACATCGACCGGCATCATCAGGCGATTTGCCAGAATAGTGAAGCAATCCACCTGCTTCTGGTCTTAAATAGAGCAAGATGACGTCATCGCTGTGAACCAATCTCAATTCACTTCAGCTTCAAGAAAGAATATTCCACTGGCCAGCCCTTGCCTTTGTCGCGATGTCTGAGACTCACTCGAAGCCATCTAGGAGCTAAAAACTGAACATTTAAATTAAGGATACTTTTGTTCAATAACCTCATGACCACGGGCAAGAGGTCATTCGATGTTGAAAACATGACATTCAACAAGCGTCGCAATTTAATGTTTTTAATTCCTACTGCCTTGGGTGGGTTTAAACGTCAGACTCCAAGGGATGCAAGGATTTATCATACAGAGCCACTGAGCCACATAGCCACCCATTAGCTGATGTTTAGCTTCTTCCCTTAACAAATCTAATACTTCTGGAGATATTTTAGGTTTGATTTTAAAATGCATAACCTTTGCCATAATACAATAGATGTAGAGTGTACAACATGTGTTGATTTAATTTAGCAAAATACAAAACACCGATGCAATGAGTTTGATGTTGCAAAGGGAATAATGACGCAGCGAGGATGTGGAGTTATGAAAATTGGTTTGTGCGGGTGCCTAGGCGGATTGTTACGTCGCAAAACTGTGAAAGATAGTGATCCTGTTAGGGAGCCCTTCATCCAACAGTGGATTAATCATGGCTGATGGCAATGATTTCGATACTTGGCGTTCAAAATAACTTAACCTTTTTTAATGTAGCGCTGCAGTATATGTTTTGCTTCTCACGTATTTCATAATCATTCAACGTTACGTCTGTCACGCAAATTACACGACCAAAGACAACTATAATTACGGTTGTAGTAGTAGCCGTAAGAATATTAAAAGTCACCCGAATGCAAATTCAAGGTAAAATTCAAAGTGAAGTCAGTACTATCGCTCGAGAAGACCAGGATAAGTACGGAACTTGCACTCGTTAACGCGCATCACGTGCGCAGGAATCATTAGAAGCTTCCGAGCTTATGCAGCTTGGCTGACATTTCCCGCATCCAGATGTCATTTTTTTCTTAGCAGACCTCAGATCACATTAGCGTTTCCTGATTGCATTGGGGGGTGGGGGGAGTTCTTTCTGCAAGTGACATAGAATACTAAGTCTCGCAGCAGATGCAGGGGCTCTGGGCGATCGGTTGCTTTTTCTGCAACAGCTGTTTGCTGTAGCTTAGACGGATGTGCACGGGCAAGTGCCAGGTCTTAACAAGTGTAATTTACCACAAGGTCAGATGCCTGCAGATACTTAGGGGTGGTGTGGGTGTGTGTGTGTAAAGAGGTTCATAGCTTACCTTAGCCAACATTGACCTTAACACCTTTGGCTAATGGTCTGAAATGAATGCTAATCGATGGGTATGGTGCGATTCGCAAGCCAATTGTTCTTGTGATAGCAACTTTTCAGCGATATGTTAAGAAACATATCGTCATATATCATCATCATCTGCCACTATTAATCTACTGCTGGATGAATGCATCCCCTAGTCACCGCCATCCTTCATGTTCTCACAATGCAACAGCAACAAAAATAACGGAAATTAAATTGAAAAAAAATAAGAGTTATCGCGTGTCAAGGTAGTAAATGCAAATGGTTTTTGTAAATAAGGTGACGAGCAATTAACATTCGCTCGCGGAAAGGGTGGGGGGGGAAGTTCGCGTGATGGCAGCCAGGCAAACAAATTGTGCACAGACGAATCTCTTGGAATAGCGTGGGGTTGGGTGCCATCTCCGAACACGGCACGCGCATGGAAGGGTGAGAGTGGCCACGTGGGCGGTGCCCGCTGGAGCGAAGGCTGCAACGCGATGGGCTGGGGCAGCTGCTGCTGCGGTGGATGAAAGCAATCGATAAACGTAATCCTTTCACCTCCAGCTCCTGGAATGGAAGAAATGGAATTAGGTTTGGATACTGCGTTGCCTTTGCGATTGTTTTTTTTCTTCCCCCTGCAGCCGCTCTGTACAACAATGGTAATTGCGCGACTGAACGTGTGGTGGTGGTGGTGGTGATGAGCGAGAGTGAAATTGCAGGAGGGGGGAGTGCGAGGGGGATGGAGACAGACTTGTTAATGGGTTGCAGGCAGCTCTACCCTGCGGTGTTATGGATATTGCGGTGGTGGAGGAGACGTCCTCTGTAAGTACGTCAGTGTTCTTCAGTCATTTTCAGAGGGGGCCACTTTCGCCGATAAGACATCAGTGTGAGGGCCGCCACACCATTTAAAAACCATCGGGGTTTGACAGCAGCACGATGATGATGATGGGAGGTGTTTTCACGTGCCGTGTATTGTCCGGGGCTGCACGTCAGGGGCTGCACTAAAGGCCATCAGTGGCCGCCAATCGCGCACGGGCCCTGCAAATAAGACCGCTGACGTATGTTGAACTTTATTTGCACCGTACGTAGCCAACCGTGCTCATCGGAGGTGCGGGGGAAGGACAAGACAACCTACAATTGCTTGAAAAACAGTGGTTTCCCAATGTAACGTTTGAAAACCACCGCCGCCTCCCTTTTGTACGGTTCTGAGAGGATCGTACAGTGAGGAGATGGAGCGATGGAATTAGCTCGTGTGCATGGGCTCAGTTGGATTGTCGCATTGCAGGATCCTGAGAGATGGCGATGACTTGGGACGTCTTCGTCCAGCAAATGATTGATTGTGGCTTGTGAAAAAGATTATGATTTTCTTCCTACTCATGAATGCTATCTCGCCTGCAAGTTTGCAACCTTTTTCTATATTATACTACTGTACTTTGAAAGTACAAAGCATTTTACTATATCTCATTCAGCTGTAAAAGTCACTGTGTGAACTTAAACATAAAATGACAGCTTAAATAAAATATAATTATCGAATTTTGTGTATTGTCACCAAGATCAACGGAAGGTGTCAATGTTTCAGCCAACTGGCCTTCTTCAGGAAATACTGATGTGTACGGAAATGGAGTCATAAATATTGAAAAAGGTGGTTACTAGGATTGCTGGTGGGGTTTAGTCATGGTGGGGCTTAGTGGCTGGGTGATGACAATCCATTTGGAATTCAAGTCACCAGAGTGTGAAAGGGTGAAATGTGTTTAGGCCTTTTGAAGATAGAATACTAAAACATGGCCAGGTATAATTTCTGGCATTCTTACATCAGAATTGGCAAGAACACGATGTTGAAGCTCAGGATTCATTTTGATGATGCTCTTTGTGTAAAACCACGAGTAATGCTGTGAGGAAATATGTCAGTACCGTTTTACAAATTTTAGCTGGAAAAAGAGCAATGGTGGAAATAAAACCTCACAAATTTCTTATCCAAACCTATCTCCTTTGATTGCTTTTCATGCTCAGAAGTAAAAAAAAAATATCGAAAGTCATAGGTCAAAGTTGATCGCGATGTCTCTTTTAACCATTGCAACATGAAATATCACCTGGCCAAACGGCCTCTTGCAAGCTCAGGTGCGATTTGTGGGATTGCCAAGCCCCATACTCTTTTTTACAGCTGGATCAGCCGAGCTGTGTATATATATTCCATCTGCATAGAATAGCGATGAGCGCAAGAAGTCGTTAAGAAGAAAAAAACGTTTCCGATCTATTACGCGTAGACTACCGATATACTTCATCCTGAATATTTTGCAAGTGGGATGCAGAGATTTTTTTATAATAATGTTGCATACTAATGTTGAGACACCATGTGATGCATTTGATAACCGTCCAACTTCAGACGTGTTTAGCTTCTCATGCCCTAACTCACAAATGCACTATTTACAGTTTAAGTGATTTTGACTGTTATCTGCGACACTCGGCACTTTACACACTGAAACTGAAGAACCCAAACGGTGTTTAATTTATTTAACATGGCAAATCGCGTGGGTGTTTTGCAATGCTGAACGAACAACTGATGACAAGATGGATTGTGCTTTCCTGACCTTGATGGATTACTTCGTGAAGTATTGCAAAGGCAACATTACTTCACAAACCTCAAACAATATGGTGGGATGGTGGTGGGTGGGTGGCAGAGTGTGACTTTATTTATTAATATCTCCAACAGCGATGCGTTAGTCAATTAAATAAACTTGGATTTTACCTTGCAGTGGTAGGAGGCGTCTCGTTTGCAATTTACATCAGTATTTTTCCACGTGTTGTGTCTCTTGTACAGGTACATGATCGGTCCGTGCAATGAATCTCTACATTTCGAATATATTTTTAGCATGTTTATGTTTAGTTCTACGTATGTGTATGTGCGTGTATATGTGTGCATGTGTGTATGTTTGTGTGTAATATGTACTCACTAGCAGCGCTTGCCCTCACAGCCTGTGTCGGTTTTTACAGGGGGATTGTTGCCTTAGTATTATTTGTGTGGATCCTTTGTTGTCTGTGAGGCCACACCCGTAATAGCAAATATCTCTGTAAAAATGACCTAGGCATGCTGGGGGTTTGTACACTAGAGAGCGTGTGCCAAACAGCGCCGGCAAGTACGGTGAAAATCGTGTGATTGATGAGGTACTCGCAGTGCATTATGGGATGTACTGCCCCGATCAATGATAAGTCCTTTTCTCCGAAGAAAAAAAAAACTGACTCGCAGTGGCCAACACAACTCGCATCGGCTTCTGCCAGATGAACCCACGATGGCTTTCAGAAAGGGACCGGGCCACACAATTCCAGTTCCTTTGTTTAATTTGCAGTGAGTCCATGTACCACGAGAGTCCAATAATAATAACAAAAGGTGTCCTAAGAATGCGATGCTGGAGCAACAACGGTGACCCAACAGTTCAGAAAAACCACAGCAAAACACCAAACAATGCACAAAGGACTTTCAGTGCAAATCTGTCAACATGAAGGACTTTTGAACTCACTGAAAATAAGAGGTGGCCAAACTGCAGAGTACCTAGAAAGTGGGTCACCTGGCGGGGAAACGATCACTGTGGGAATTTAGCATTTGCGATAAAGATGTGACTACTGACAATGTTCAGAAAGAGGATTTGTTCAAGGGCATTAACTTTGGAATTGAACCCAGGTCACTCTTGCAAATTAGACTCTAATGGTATCTTGAGTTGTTCACCTCTTTAAACGTAAAAAAACGTAAGCTATCTAAGTGCTTAACGAGTGAAATGACTCTACTACCGATTATCGGTTTTAATACTCGACGAAATTGGATGACAATAAAATATAGGGAAAGGAAATGCTTCACCTTTGTAACCACGTGTGCCGCTGGACGGGAGGTGATGCGTTGGAGGTTGGCTGTGTCGACATCAATGAAGTCATCAGCTTTATCACCCCGTGCATTGCTCGTGAGGTAGGGGGCGGGGTGGTCTCCGGGCTTCTGGTGGCAGGATGTGGGGGCAGGCTTCCAATTTTTTTTAAAGGGGCTCGAGTGATTGTCCATTGCAATGTTTAATTGAATAATCGACTTAATCCACTGATCATCCCAGCTGCAATTCACTTTCTCCTGCGTGCGTGCAGCTTGCGAGCTGATGGCCCAGGGGATCCTGGCGCTGGTGAGCAGCACGGGTTGCAGCCAGGCGGGCGCTCTGCGTGCCCTCACCGACTCGCTGCACATCCCGCACCTGTTCGTGCAGCGCGGGGCTGGGGGCTCCCCTCACAGCGACTGCCAGCGGCCCCGCGCGGGTCCCGGCTACACGCTGGTGCTGCGGCCGCCGGCCCTCGCCACGCAGGTGGCCCTGCGCGCCGTCACCGAGTTCCACTGGCAGCGATTCCTCGTCTTCTACGACTCGGCCTACGGTAACGTCGTCCGCGTGGTTGCTGCTTGTGACGCTGCTACTTACTTACTGGTCGTTGTGTATTGGGGAGGCGGAGGTGCATCGCTGACCCGAGTTCGATTCACGCTCACGGCCAACACCGGTGACGATTGTCTGAACCGGCCTTGGGCCTCCCCCCAGGTCGACTCAGCCCCACATGAGTACCTGGTGCGGTGTGTAAACATCACCACTGGGGAGACAAAGGCGGCCGGGCGTGGTGCTGACCAACGACCCCTCGTGTGCCATAACGACCTTCATAGGTGCTACTCGCTTACGGCACTTGCACCAACATTCTGTCACAGGCTACACGGGTGGGATCTTTGTCTTTGGTGGTTGTGTGGCGTGCACAAACACAGCCACATGTGACACACACAACCATAGGGGGCAAGAGGGTCGCCTCACATCATGTGGGTTGTGGAGGTGCACCGAGCCTGGCACAAGCGCCGTGGCGACGTCACCGCCACTCAGTGGTGAACGGCTGGTTGTTGTTGTTGGAGGTTATTTGACCCCACACTTGGGTTTGACGATACGATACGATGCCATGCGTTGGGAGCTGACGTGGCCAAGCGGAAGCGCGCGTGCTCGCATCATGGTACAAATATGCCACATTTGCAAATAACTTACAAATTACCGAATTTCGTAAAGCCACATAGCAACAATGGGCCTCCACTTGCGAATATACTGAAGGCAACAATAACTCATCTGTGCCACAGCGCCTCCGTGAAGGAACAAAGCGCTCACACCAAACGTACGAAGAATTCAATTCGATGTTTCACCATGGGAATTGGTGAAGGCAGGGACTGCATGATACAGTATAACAATAGATTTCGCTGCACTGCCGTCTGCCGCTCACAACTTTAGCTGGGGAACACTGCCTGTGTGTGCACATGCAGAACGCACGCATTACGTTGCAACAACAACAACAAAATTCATTTTGCAAGAAGCCACGATGCACCACAGTTCCAACCGGCAATGACTTCACTGAAGACCGGTGAGCGACTCTGAAGCCGCGGCACTCGTGTGCATCCATGCACGCATGTGCACGCTTGCCTGCGTGCGCATGCTCGTGATCACATCCCCGCATGCACGCGGTTTTCCACTTCACCTACTCCTTGTTTCCCACGATTTTTTGCCCAAGGTGACTGACCCCCCCCCCCACATGTACATGCACCTCCACCCCCAACATCCTACACGCATCGTGCGCTATTCAAATTGTGCTTCGGCGGCCGTCTGGAACGCTGTCTGTTCCGATATTAGGAAGCCACTGGAGCGACGATGCACTTTTAAATCGCCTATATTGAACATTTTTTTGTTTAGAAACTGCTTTTGGTGTTTAGTTTGTTGCCTCCCAGCCCACCCGCCCGCCCGCCCGCACCTATGGTTAACGAGGTTGACTATGTATGATGTGAAAGAAGTTTAACATACATACATAAATGCACCCCTCCCCCACCACACACACTTTAGGAGAATGTAAAACCAAATACTGGAACACTATTCTGCATAGCTCCATTTTTTACATTCACATACAAATAAGCGTGTATATCAGTCCATCTGTCTTTTGATTTTCCAGATTGATGTTGATCCAGCAGCATTTGTTTAAGTACGCAATTACTTGACTGATTTTGACCTGTCTGGGTATCATTAGCCGGGTCAGGCTTGTTCAATGAATGCTGCTGTGTTTTACTCGGTGTTATCGGTAAGAGCACTCCAATGAAACTATGGGGCTCATCGAAGTTAATCAACGCAAAAAGCCCGTGACAATTGTATACACACAGCAAGAAACCCCTAATGTCACGCGCACACACATGCAAACACAAATGTGTGTACACTCTTTTTTTCTCTCTCACAATTCCGACATTATGATTTTAATATCCTACCTCAGCCTTTTATATTTTAAAATATTTATATTTTAACATTTATTTTCCAGCAGCTAACCTTGCTTTGATGGTAAACCTCCTGGTCCACCCTCCCCTAATTCCCGCACCGATAAAGGGCAGCTGGACACACCAATTCCCCTGGCGATTCAGCTCCGGCGCTCGTTTAATAACTTTGCGAGAACTGACAGATTTAATAAACTGCCTCGTTTACTCTCTCTCTCACGTGCAATGCCACCAAGTGATCCATGCTGAGCCCATGGGGGCGCTGGGTGGGTGGGTGGCTGGAAGAGTTCTGCGAGGGTGATTGGGAATTGGCAGAGGTCATTCAGGTGGTTGTTGGCTCAGAGAAATTTTCAAAAAGGCCCAGACTGCTGACATTTGCGGAAGATTAATGGTCAGGGTTCACCTGTGGATTCTGCCTCTTTCCGAATCTAATGCCGCCCATACGGTTCACATTATTGGTGAGTATGTGAGCAAAGGGTGCGTGCCAGTGTGTGTGCGCGTGCGCGCGTGATCAGAGTGCGCACGTGTTTGTGTTGGAAAAGGCACCGATATGAAATCAATTTTACAGAAGAACACTTAGGGTGGCGCGTATATTCTTAGCATCGTTGTTTTATTTAATCGGCAAAGCTCATATTTAAATTTGGTTAAGCGTAAGGCAGATATCTCATGAAGAAATTTATTTCATTTTTTTAATCAATGTTATAAATGTTTTCATAAGTTACCTGTTGGTGGACATTTTAATGATAAATAATTACTGCTTGAAAGAAAACTGGAACAATTGCTGCGTTTTTAAAAAAACAATTTTATACTTGTGAAGTGTTTATTATACAATGGGAAAATGGATTCATAAATTGTAAAATATTAGAACAGTAACTCCACAGCAACACGTAATGAGTTTGTGTACCGACAATACTGCTTTTTATGCATTGAACGAGGCCCCATAGTTTAAATGGAGTGCTTTGACTATTAATTACTGGCAATTCAGCAGCATTTGTTTAACAAAACCTGACTCTGTTGATGAGATCTAGAGAGGTCCCATCACAACAAGTACAGAGTGTTCGTAAAAAAATTGCTCGACAATATTGGTCTTGGACGCTAACCGAACAATAAATTTAGTTTGTATGCAGAAGCATACAATGAAGTTCTGTTCCATAATATTATATTTGACAACAGTTAAGCATAGGGAGTGTACTCTTGTGACCTCTATGTCCAATCCACACGCTGCCTTTTTTGCCAAACAAAATTCAGATTTCATAGCAGTATGCTTGATCTCCCGGGTAGAGATTACTCCGATTAGTTACTTTCAACACAGCCCACCCATGCACCTGGACCACTTTCGAGATAGCAATCGCATTGCAAGTCCTCTGATCTGAGAGATCGCCTGACAGTGGGTAATGTACTGGGCCTGTCGCTTTTATATTTATTCAGGCGAGTGGCCCAATTAGCCACTGACAGTGTCAAGACAAGACACCATTGCCCTTTAACCCCTTGTGTGCTGTTAGCATTGCCACCGCGGGGGGTCGTACACCCTGGCACTTAATCATCCTTGATATGGACAGAGGAGCTTGGTGTGGTTTCACATTTTATACTTTTTCTTAAACGCGTCATCGGTTAAAATATAGTTCAATGCTAAAACGAGGTACATTTCATCGGCCGTTATCTATCCACTGTTGGATGAAAGCCTGCCTATGCCAATGCCATCCTCCATGGTTTTGCAATGCCACAATCCATCTCGCTGCTGCACATGATCTGATATCATCACTCCACAGTTGTTATCATCTCAGACGTGTTCTCTAACTTTGGCTGCTATTCTCCCACCGTTCTCACCCATCAGCAATCGTCCCTTTTAGTCATGTATGTACAGTGAGGGAAAAAAGTATTTGATGCCCTGCTGATTTTGTACGTTTGCCCACTGACAAAGTAATGATCAGTCTATAATTTTAATGATAGGTTTATTTGAACAGTGAGAGACAGAATAACAACAAAAAAAATCCAGAAAAACGCATGTCAAAAATGTTATACATTTATTGGCATTTTAATGAGGGAAATAAGTATTTGACCCCTCTGCAAAACATGACTTAGTACTTGGTGGCAAAATCCTTGTTGGCAATCACAGAGGTCAGACGTTTCTTGTAGTTAGCCACCAGGTTTGCACACATCTCAGGAGGGATTTTGTCCCACTCCTCATTGCAGATCTTATCCAAGTCATTAAGGTTTCGAGACTGACGTTTGGCAACTCGAACCTTCAGCTCCCTCCACAAATTTTCTATTGGATTAAGGTCTGGAGACTGGCTAGGCCACTCCAGGACCTTAATGTGCTTCTTCTTGAGCCACTCCTTTGTTGCCTTGGCTGTGTGTTTTGGGTCATTGTCATGCTGGAATACCCATCCACGACCCATTTTCAATGCCCTGGCTGAGGGAAGGAGGTTCTTACCCAAGATTTGACGGTACATGGCCCCGTCCATCGTCCCTTTGATGCGGTGAAGTTGTCCTGTCCCCTGAGCAGAAAAACACCTCCAAAGCATAATGTTTCCACCTCCATGTTTGACGGTGGCGATGGTGTTCTTGGGGTCATAGGCAGCATTCCTTCTCCTCCAAACACGACGAGTTGAGTTGATGCCATAGAGCTCCATTTTGGTCTCATGTGACCACAACACTTTCACCCAGTTGTCCTCTGAATCATTCAGATGTTCATTGGCAATCTTCAGACGGGCATGTATATGTGCTTTCTTAAGCAGGGGGACCTTGCGGGCGCTGCAGGATTTCAGTCCTTCATGGCGTAGTGTGTTACCAACTGTTTTCTTGGTGACTATGGTCCCAGCTGCCTTGAGATCATTGACAAGATCCTCCCGTGTAGTTCTGGGCTGATTCCTCACCGTTCTCATGATCGTTGCAACTCCACGAGGTGAGATCTTGCATGGAGCCCCAAGTCGAGGGAGATTTACAGTTCTTTTGTGTTTCTTCCATTTGCGAATAATCGCACC
>NW_024704960.1:33344-95477 GCF_018977255.1 Callorhinchus milii
AGACGCCTTGTCGGCGAATCCTGGTGCGGGCTAAACAAGAAAAGCATAACGGTAGTACTTTATGATCAACTTTAGGCGTCCATTGTGAGTAGTTTAAAGCCTTCGGAGAAGACTTTCCTGAGAAAGATGAAGTACGGTTAGTGAAGAACTGCGATAGAACGGGATTGGGTGCGCACCGAGTACTAGTGCATTACCATGTCTGTTCTCCGAGACGCTTTCGGAGGCCCACGCTCGTCTATCAAACGCGTATGTTGCCCAGGGAGCATCGACTAACCGTTGCCAGGAATGGATGACACAGATCGAGCGTCACGAACATCAAAAGTTCGCAACTAGCTGAAAAGAGCTTCACGCGCACACGAGCACCCAGGAGAGGTCTGGCCAGAGGGTTAGGGGTCGATCGCTGTCCTTGCGGTCCCCAGGCAGATTTGCCCCTATTAGTTCGACGTAATGGTGCGGAATCGATTACGCGATAACCTTCATTCCGGGTGGATGCATTAGAGTCCGACGAGGCTCCTCTAGATTTAGCCAAACGAATGTACCTTCCTACTGTTGACATGGCTCCTGAGCTCTAATCTCCCACTGTACTAGTGAACCCGGAGCAAACGCATATAGCCAGCTTAACGGATGGTAGAGAAATGGGTGTTTACCATCACTTCAGTTCACGCGGTCGCGGTGGACCCAGGGATTCGGCCACGCCACCCGTCCTAGGCCACCATATTACAAGAACCATCGAATTATTTGAAGGGTATCACTGTGCACGAGATTTACGGATGCGTCATTTATGACTTCAAAGTTGTGCCCCGGCGGGACATCTGAGTCATCAACCTGGGTAGATGGTGTCGCCACAGAGTGCTGTGGGTAATTCTACATTTTGAATCAAGGTGTGGAGCAAACTTTGAACAGCACATGCAACTTCGTTACGGATTGAATCAGGGCTCGCATTAACAAAAACTAACTTACGCCCAACCATTATAATAGTACCACAAAATTTGTTCCCAATGCAGACTCATCGATCTCAGGCCTCGTTTTAACTGTATTTAAAGCGACATCCGGCGACAAAAAACGCAGCTGCAGCAAGAAAAGGGCGGGAAACTCGACGGGCATTGGGTTAGCATGCCTCAGCGTGGGTAATGCTGCCGTTTGAACGGTACTCGATCGCATTGTTAGGGGAGATTCATCATTGGTCAGAGGAGGCCTAGCCTCCCTTTGGCTGCGGTATCATAGGGGAGTGTAATCTTCGAAGTATATCGTCGTTCCGTAGTACCGCCGACTGCGGACGCGCACGCGACCATAAGCTTGGACACTTGACAGCATTTAACAAGATCAGCAGATAAATTCGCACTAAGAATATTCTTGCTTAGGCATACTTGACCAGAACAAGGTCAAGGATTGGCTGTCCGATCATACATCTATCACGTTCTCACCATTATGCGTCGGTGTGATTGACAGCCGGCCGCTACCGTGGGTTAATGCGTGGGCTTTGTTGCCTGAACGTTAGGCCGCATTGTGGGGTGATGAAAAGAGCACTCCTCCAATGTTGCCTAGGCCCGTGCTTTGATCGCATTAAGGATTAAGGAGCGTATTGATATACGATTGGAGAAACCGAACTAGTTTATCGCACGAATTCGTCGGAAGCCATCCACACACATCATCGGAGATGACATCCCGTGAGGGGAGATCTTGACTTAAAATCGGTGTGCGGAGGAGTGGCTGAAATCTTTGCACGCAGCCGTAAACTAGGTGGAGCTTTGCTAACGGCGGGTAACTACATGGCGCCGAGTAGAGACAGATAATCTCTTTATCTCGAGTAAGCTAAGCGATTAGGATTTGCCAGCTGGTAGCCAATGAGACCCACCAGAGCAGGAATAGTTCGACAAAACTATACTTCAATTTGCAATTCAAGACATCCATTCTGCGACCAGATCTTGCACAGGTTAGAGAGTATACCATACAGGTTATATTGTAAGAGCACGGGATGGGGGATTGCGCTCCCTACATTCCGCAAATAGGTTAGACATTTTGCAAGACGGGAGATAGGATGGCGTTATCGATAAAGGGGGCACGGCTACGAACTGACCTGTCAGTAACTATAACTAAAGATCCTTCGTCAGGGAGACCGATTAGAACAACGGTGCCCCTTGATTAACGGAGAATGAGAAAAACCCAGCGTCATGTTTTACTTCCCGCTTTATTATCGCAGGAGGTAGAGGGACTTATATTGAGGGGGTAAGGGATAGTACGTAGCGGTGGGAAAAGACGTTTTACTAGGGCCTTCGGGAGTAGAGAGACTCGTCTTTGCTTCTGCTCAGCCGAGCAGATCTGGAGGACTGAGCCGGTTGAAAGAGTCAAGTCTTGAGCTACTAGAGCTGCATCTTGAGGTTTTCAAAAAAGTCACTATTCTTGAGTTAGTATGACGATCATCACTGATGCTCTTCCGATAGAAAGTAAGGTTCAGGACAAAGATCGCCTCATAGGTGTAAGGAATGATAACGCTGAACCGCCCCATGGTACGAACACATAGGACGCCCTTTCCCGAACGGGCCGTCATTAGAGCTTGCCGAATCGCGGACTGATATGACCGTCGCGAAGCAGTGGGTTATCCGGTTGGGAAATCCTTCTGATCTCACGCGCCTGACCCATATTTTCCGTCGCAAATGGTGTCCGGGTGTAGGCTGTCCATTTATAGCTTGGCCATTATCTGCAACCAGCGTTTTGCGCAGTAACCCTGACCGGAGGTGCATATCGCCGGCACAAAGCCTTCTTAATGCTCTAAGTGACCGAGCAGCGAAACGCTGACACGTCACGGAACGGTGCACCTCCGGATGATCAGGAGAAAGTTTGTTCCTATAAACCCACTTCGTTAAACGCGTATCGGCAGCGATATCGCTCCTCAAGGCCAGTATGACATCAGTTTGGGCGTCCGAACTAAGGTGGTTTGTTCTAGATTGTAAGGTAATACGCTGAAGGGCGCCGAAGTAAATGATGCTGTATTGCTGCATGGCCTTGTGAGCCGCCAAATAACCTCTGCCCATCTCTGGGGGTATATTAGGCTCAGGAAAGCCTCTAAATAGTTCACACACCCCTCCACACCTATGAAAAGCTGCTGTAACTTTAATGGCTATGACACTTTAGAAATACTATTGCCCGAAGGGGTGAGTGAGGGGTTGTGACCACATGTCTAAAGACTACAGGTTTTGTAGAAACACTCTGTGTTGCCTGAGCGAGAAAGCGATATTAATTGGCTTTACGCACCCTCTCCGACCTGTGAGAGTCTTGGGCATCCCACTATGCTGACTACGGTATACTTACCTGATCCACTTCCAGCAGTGATACGAGAACAACCAGCTTCGATAGCCTCCTCAGACGGAAATTCCGCCCACGGGCTACTTGGGCTGATCCCGCAACATGCAGTATCACTTACAAACTCAGGAAGTCATGGTTTGGAGATAAACGGTCTTCGGGCCGTACTCGGAAGCAAAGGGCGTCAGAGAAAGGCCTCCTAACTACACTCTCCCTAAAGATCGTAAATTTTTGACAGTCGAAAGAAGAGGACGGTCTATTTCCCTCACGACGCACAATTTCCGCGACACTAGTCTCCTGGAAGTCGCACTGGTTGTCCATCAAATAACTCAAGCCGGATCGGAGTTGACCCTCACATACTATTACCTTCAATAGTATAATGGGTAGGTGAAGATGATCCCTCTGGTCCCCATTGTGAACGCCGTTTTGAACCGAAGAGCGCCTCCACAGCAAGAGGTCACGAGTCCTGCAATCGTTGTTTTAGGACGCCCCATGGTTGTTATCAGGTGCGCCCAAATTCTCGGTAACTCAGCACGTACCGAGGTTACTACATAAAGAGAACGCGGAGGGGGGTAGAGGCGTAGAACAACCCTCGGACACGGGAGGAACCGTGAGTAATCAATGTGATATGCAGGAAGTCTCCCCTTTTTGACATAGTTGCTTTTGGGGGTGCATGGAGGTGCCTTCGACACCCACGACCCTCGTACGCTACAACTACTTTCGACGCAAGACGTCCCAAGTTACGAGTAACGCAAAGTATTGGTGCAGTTCACTGATTAGACACGCTCCTTTTGCCGCCATTACCCCGAGGGGTGATGCACCCGAAATTTATGCATTGCAGATTGGGCCCTGTCAACTCAGCAAACATCAGCACTTAGATGGCGGGCCAGATTCCTCTTCCAGCCCTTCATGAACCATCAATTCTGAGCTAGCTTGACAGTTGTGGACTTCATGCAATATTCCGATAAACGACTAGTAAATAATAATAGGCATCTATCTGCGGGCTAAGACGCTAAAGCACGGCAGCCAATCCACAGCAGAAGTGATCCGCTACATCATAATATCCTCTAACATTTAAGATTATTAATATCGAATCACTTAAGGTTTGGGATTGCGAGGATGGTAGGCCACACAAAGTGCTCCTAAGGCATAAACAATCAGGGATCTAAAGTTGGATTACTTGCACTCTATATACAAAGACTGGACAAAAAAGTTCGAAACCCGCAGGCTAGAGTACTTGGCTATGAGATCTTCATCTGAATGATCAACGAATTTAGTCGGTCGTTTTAGCCTTGTTAGAGGCTAACTCCGTGTTACCCCTTTCTGAAAAAGGAGAAATATCCGCCGATCGCCGGAGTCGCGACATCGCAGGGTTCCTACGACATAGAAGAGTGGCAGGGGAGCTACTAGAGTCGGCGCCAGTGTAGGTAGACTGTCCAAGTATGCCACAGACCTCAGATAGATGAGTGTCTTCGCCGCGGTGACTGTTTAACCATTGCCTCTTAGGGAGTCGTGTCGGTGAACGGTTAAACTAATGAGCTTAGAACTTAGTCTCGATTTGTTAACTCTCCCCATATCATGATGGAACCCGCAGGCATGTCTACTTGCTGTTGAGCTAACGTTGTCCATTGCGGTCTGGTTATCCTGGCCGATTCCATTGCATGTTGTCGAAACGGCAAGCCAGTTTGTCAGCCACGTGTGATCTATAAACAAGAGAAAGTGTCTGTCGAGTGGACCGTTATGTTACACCAGCCAGGTGGTTCCGTAGCATCCTCCTAAATTAACCATATACGTGTGGCACGCTCGAGTATTATAGTGTCAAAATAAATTGTGGTTTCTCAGTAATCCGAGATTCAGCGAAACCGCTAATTACCTGGCAGTAGCTACGGGGTCACCTCTCGTCGGTTGGTCAATGGAAAGAGGGAGGCTGCAGCCCTATTGCGGGGCCGCCCACCCAAATCAAGGATAGCTAGTTAGCCGCATAAAATTTTCCTAAATTTCGACCTAGATATTCACTAATAGGACGTCGTATGCGAAAGGAGGCTCTAATAGGAACTCCTTGCAAAGTACAACCATAATCATATGACCCGACTCGTTTTGTGAATCATCAGGGCCGTTGCCTCGGGCTACGACTATCTCGGATTGGGCCGGCTCAGTCGAGGCGGTCAATTAGATATCAGTCGGTGCGGCTTACATTACACCTATAGCGCATATGGTAACCGGGCTTGGTGATTATTCGATCGTTACTCGGAGATGAACAATGTACACTGCACTGTAAGTCAGACCGTCGGTTAGGGTGTACGAAACATCGCTGTTGTGGTCAGCGGTTCAGAATCATCTGCTGTTTCAGTGGCTATACCTTCCGCGTACGACCTCTCGTGGACGATAGTAATACTGATTACGCAACCGTATAGCGGAAATCCGAATCGTACGGCTATCAGAGCACGATGCTCACAGTAGAACGCGGATAGTCATTGTCCCGGCAGGAGGAAGGCTCCGGTTCACAGGACTAAGCTATTACATAAGCCTCAATGAAGCGGTCTCTTAAGGGGAACGTCACCAGGTCCGACAACGCGATCATGCAACCTGCATGTTCAGTCGACCGCACTCCTGACGTGTTCCTGACAGCGGAGGCCCCCGGATCAAATTAGCAACCAACGGCTCGTCATTAAACAACAATCCTCTATCACAAAGAGGGTAGTCACTTCCGCCAATTCCGCGCCTCTTAGAGTTATGGTTGCCGCTGGATCAAGTCAACTCCGCAAAGAGAGATCGTTGGAAGGCTCTTGACCGAATCTCTGTTCGGTCTGTAAACCAGAAGCTTAAATGCTCTGAGTCGGCCCAGGGGTTATCACTTCTAGGGCCTGAAAAAAGGACTTAACCTCCGCGGCCGAATGCGCTCCATTGAATATATAGACATGCCGTTTACGACAACTCCGTGGGACGACTACGCTCGCGTCTGGCGAGAAGGGCGGGATATAATTACTCTCCATGATCTCACCACAAAATCACCCTTCTTGTACGGAACGAGCTGCCTATGAATATAGCGGGATGGGAGCCTCTAGAAGTTGACGAGGCTAGGTCCATACTATGACACTCGATGATAAAGGGTTTAGTCACAAGTCTAATTCCATCCTATTTACGCGTAGGCGATCGAGGTAATGGGGTAAAAAGCCGTCAATTCTCATTTATTCCGTAAGGTCAAATTAAGTATACAGGTAGTAGTTCTCCGAAAACCTCTAGCCCCTAACTAGTGTAGTTCGACCTGAAATTTACAACCAAGGACTGCCCAAGACATCACTCGCGACTCAGCATGAACAGGATGCGGTGCTTGCACTCAATAGGTAGTACAAGTTACGGAATCTCAAAAGACCTGACTCGAAATACGTCTGATCATACGATCGGGATAGGCTGCAGAACTGATGCTGATCTGCGGCAGATTACGAGATCATCGGGTCCCGCCGTGCACCCCTAGTAGTGTTGATGTATCCGTTGCTGGTGAGACACACATAGTTCTAAGAGAAGTGAGTGGGTGGTGGAGTGCGCTTCCCTCTCGCTTATAGTCGGCCATGCTAGTTTGCCCGGTCACGTTAGATGGTTATACGTGCAGGTGTAACAGTGCTCGAGCTACGTGACCACTGACGTAGGATCGATTTTGACGTGATTTCGTCTGTGAGCGGCCATGTTCATAGTACACCTTGGAGTGGGAGAGGTGTGTCTCGGATGGACAATTGAGATTGTCGAGTGTCTCCACTGGATTAGTCCTTTGGAACGGCCCAATTTAATAATCATGAGGTTTAACAAGGCAAAGTTAGGTTGATGGGGGTGACTTCATCGTAATAGGTGGGCCTCTTGTCATGTACGTGTCACGGAGAGCTACACCAAATGAAAACCCAATGAAGTTAGGTTACGACGACAGTGATATACGTGTCCATACCTTAATGGCTTACGACTCGCATGAATTCCTCAATTCCGAGACGCAACTATAGCGATTGGGTGTTCGTTGAGTGTTCACTTCTGCAGGTGGTACACTTTAGAACCAAGACCGGTTCATCGAGCGATTACCCCGACCCCCATGCACGCGAAGTCTGGAGCCTTAAGTAAGTCTCACTCCCCTGACCATTGACACGGATGCCTCATCAGGGCGTCAGATGTTATGTGAGACCCCCAGGAATTGGGGGGGCGTATCTAGGCTCTCATAGCTTGTGTCACTCTATTGCCCGGTAACAACTATAGCAACATATTCATTCAGGGGTTACCCGCGTCTGCACCAAGATTTCCCGGGTATCGGGACAGTAGACGACCCAGTAGGTAGCCATGCTTAGTCGCGTCTGATGTGTGCTACAATTATGTGTACAAAGTTGATATAGGACGGCTCCGTCTTTTAGGCGCGGCGCAGTAGTGGGACACTGTGATGGATTTACACTTTATAACGCGAATATCCGCCGCCCGAGGTTTCGCGCAGCGTCAGTGGTTATGCGAATCGGGATCCCTAGACAGTTCATCAATCCTTGTCGCTCTGAGGGACACAAGGCCTACGACTAGTATGTTTCATGGCGCATAACGGACAAGGATACGAATAATAATCTGAGCCACGGAGCCCAGGCTAAAGGCAACGGCAATGAAAGCATTACTTGCTCCTCGCTAATCATGATCTTGGGGGGGCGGATACCCTTCCAGTTCCTCGGGTGGGGAGCATTACAGTCAAAAGCTAAGAATAGGCAATTCAATTACTACTAGAGTGCGTGCCCGTCTGATCTATCAGGAATAGGGTTGTCTTGGCCAAGGAGCTCGGGCACTGGAAAAAAGTGGAGACCGTCACAGCAGTGGCAAAGACCGGCTCGAGGCGAACGGAGCACTCGTCTATGGGATATCAGTTGTACCCCTTCTCGCCGGCTATTCAAGCAAGTGCAGAGCCGCACGGCCTTGACGGTGACGGGCGCTAAACCGCAGTCCACGGGCCGTATGGTTACTTTCCTTGCTCGAACCCACGGAACCCCAATCGTGTGGGTACAGATCTCGCGGACTCAACGGTGGCCCCCACGCGACCCAAAACCATCGTGTGCGAACTGCTGCTACTACTCTTACGACACGATCACCCTACTTTGCAGATACTGTGTCTCTCTATATGAATCTTCCGGCATTGGCTGGGATTTCGGGGATACGGTGCGCAGGTTAAACGGCCTAGCAAAGTCTTCCATATTGCACAGTGCCCGGCATCATTTATTAACCCTGAAGTAGTGACAGTTACCGATGTCGCGGCTGCTCATGGGGAGTAATTCCGTCACATAACCATTCAAGAAGTTATCATTTCAAAGCGCAACCAGTGTACCTAGTACCGATCAGTTAACAACTAATGATTTCTAACACTGCGGGGCCCGTATTGGCCTCGCTGCTGCCCACGGCTTCGGATCAAGATCCTGACAAGAGCGAGTCTCAATGAAGCAAATCTCGGAGTAACTAAGCCTAATCAACAAGTTTCAGTGCGCCTTACTAGTATCGCTGGAGACTACCCTTGTGAACATCTAGCTAAAGGCCCGTTGCCATCTGAGGCTACCTATATAACAGTCTGTTCGTCTGATTGGTAAATACCGCCACAATTGCCCTAGCGAGTTAAGGGGACATGAGTCACGCTACGAGCTCCTCGGGAGACTATGTAGCCCATGGCAAGTTCCAGCAGTTTACGTTTTTCTTTTGCTGGGTGAGAGGACGTTCGAAGCATGTCGATAGGTAAATAGCCTTTTACCCTTATGCCCACTACAAGACGTTAAACCAGGATCTACAGCTATGGTCTTGCGACGGCGCTTATGAAAACGTAGTTCACTAGCCAAGAACCAAGAGTAACCCCCCACTACTCAGCACAACTCACGTGTGAAAGGAATTTCTACTAGTGATGCCGATGCATTTCTGCTATCAACAAGTTCCCAGAGGAAGCTAACTTCTTTTGCTCCTGCTATTAGTTCACCAGCGTAGATCGATTAAACAAATTCTTCGATTAATCAAGACATGTTGCTGTTAATGAAAAGGCTTTACTGTTGTCGAGGGGAAACAAGATCAACTACATAGATCAGAGTGAGGTCTCCTCGCAACTCTGTAAAGGACACATTCAAATTTTAAAGGCGCCCATCAATCACGGCGGTGGAGAAGGTACCATTCCGGCTGGGTGTAAATCGATCTCCGGCACGTTGCAAGGGATTGGACTCGCAATCAATAACATACTTGCAGAATTTGTACTGTGTTCAGATCATCTTACTAATTACTCACAGGGGGTCCTAGAACCAGATGACAGTTTTTTGAGTAAACTTAGAACGAATTTCCAGGTCAATTAACCTATTGCACTCCTTATATGGACGAGTGTGGTACCATTGTTTCATGGTGTGCGGAGGACGATCGCCCGCGGTTTAAGATCTTGAGAGAGCAGTTTATAGGTTGTGACCACAGTGCAGTGCAGATGAACATAGCATCGATATTTGAAGAGTTGGCCTCTGCGCGTGGACCCTTAACCACAGTAACTCCACCTTGTACGTTAGAAGGTTATACTGAACCTTCGGCTGACTAAATCTTGTTATACATGCAAGTCAGATTTTAGGTGCACGTCATATCGAGATCGTATTTAGTTCGCTTCCTCGACGTGGATCATTTAGAAAGAGAAGCAGTTTCAGCGTAACAATCCAGGAGGGTGGCTAATACATTTGACAGATACTTTCCACGAGAATAACTTTGATTTATAAGTCGAGCGTATTTCACCACTGTAAACCCTCCGGATAGCGCTAGCGTCAGATCCATACCAACTTCACCAACTCAATGTCGGTCGCTGTTCCGATACTCTGGAGAAGACGACCGTGGCATAGCACGAAGTCAAATTCGTCAGTGTCACGCCAGCTTAAATGTCTGTCTTAAACCAAATTAGCAAACACGGACGTGTTGGCAACCCTGGGACACAAGCGATGCGCATGTATCTCTACGCACATGGAATGACAGGGACTGTCCTCATAGTCCTCACTCTCGGCCTAGACATGTTCTTTCGAGGGACACTCACTCAGAAACAGACAGCGACCAGGGTGCTACCTGGAACTGGAGACTCTGGTCGAAGCGGTTAATTCGCGAATCTACCCGCAGCGAATAAGCGTATAGTCTGTGCATCCCAAACCCGCCCTGCCTAGGGATCTGATTGAAATTTGCTAAGCACTAATTATTTTCACAAATCCTCCTCACGCATCCGATATGACAAGCAAACCGGAAATAGTACGTATCAGATCGGTAGCAAGTAGCCGCCCTCTGCAGTTCGTAGCATCCCCCAGGGCCGCGGCACCCCCGAACCCCCCGGCTTCGGTTTGGTCTGCCTCCCGAGTTGGAGTCAGACTCGCCGCAGTGCCATCCTACTTCATAAACTCCCGACCCGGTCTGACGTAATCCCGTAATAACTCCCTTCGTCATAAGAGTCGGACACAACTTCACTATAAACCCCTGGTGCGGCTTTCGTTTGCTCACCCCAGTGCAAAGTGAAATGGGAATCAAGCAACGTCTCCCGCCATAAAGCACCCTACTGACCGATATAGAGTTGCTTGGTCACCTCTTGGCAGGAATCACCCAGCTTCGTCAAGCATTATGACACGCCTGATGTGACCTACCCGGCCATCTGCGTTGGACGACGTAAAATGACCTCCGCCAAGAAGGTCTACGCACCCACAATTAATAATCAATTTTATCTTCACAGAACGCAACACCGGAGATCTATACCGAATTAGTACAAAGGTTATACGTGAAGGAGGTGCCACGCCCAATGTTCGTCTTCTCCGTGTCGATATCCTTTGTATTAAGCACGTCCTATGGCACTCTACGGTACGGGGAGCATCTGACAGGTGGGCATCCCTTAGGATGAACTACGCGTGCAGCAGGTAACAGCTGAATACTACCAACCTGATGGGGATAACGCCGGCTGTTCCTCAGGTCTAGTTAGCGGGTCTGTACAGAACCGAGGGTACAAAACGTATCCTCGTTATGACAGATCTCTCACAGGCGGTCGCCTGGAAAAGTGATTATAGATGTTGTACGCGGCAGGAGAGGATGCCAAGAAAATATACTACAAAACTTGCTCGTAGGTTAGTGGCGTATACATTATAATCGGTGGACCCTATCAGTCCCCCATCTAAGAAAAACCCTTTTTTTGTAGGACGGTGGGTCCGGGTGGCACACCCACAACTACTTGAATGTACATCTTTCCCAAGCAGGATCGGTTGGAAGGTAGGTTAGCTTCGGCACTGAATATGTGGTCTACATATGATATGGTAATATTCGTTCACTAGCAAGATTGTCATGGACTCCCAAGGAGAATGGAAATAAACCGAGCGTGAGGTTCCTTATTACTTAACCATTCTTGAACTCGGCAGCTGCGGCTTTGCGCACATCGTACCTTAGCACTACATCCAATCTTGTTCATATGTTACTCATATTCTCTCTACACAACTTACGCCAGGAGCCCAGGCCTTGTCACTACGCATATCGGGTTGGCCAGGTAGCGGGGTTTAGACTAGCACTCTGGCTAGCGTAATTCTTAAGCACCGTTCGGCCTCTAGGGCGGCAGTCCTAAGAGTTTCCACCAAGAAGCCCATAACAACCGGTCTCGCTTCACGCAATTTTCGAAAGCTGCTTGAAGTAAGCCTCAGTGTTGGTTGTTTGTGATCGGCGAGGCGCTACTAGCGAGAGCGACTCACGGTGCACTACCCCACGAACGAAATGCCTTCCAAATCTCATTGCATCTGATAATTCCCAAAGGGGATATTAGTTACAGTACAGCCAATGTAAGCCGGTCGGTTACTTGTTATGTCTGTCCTTCACGGAAGTCATACGCCTTAGGACCCCGTTTACGACCCCTTAACTCTGTGGCGAGTGTTCCCTGGACTAAAGTCGCTCCATAGACTAGAATACACCCTTTTAATTGGGCGTATACGTCTGCTTAGTGCCGGTCCCCGGAATCGCTAGTACTATTAATCCTCAAGATTTGAGGTCATGAAAACAGAACTGCGTCTCTAGACTGCAAATTGCGACACGGGTCAGCATCGCAGGTTGATGTATAGAACTTAATCAATTAGATTCCTTCTTTTCATACAGGTGGGCCTATACGAAGACTATCGTCTGGTCAGTACGGAGTCCTGCTGCCGACCATTGGATATACCACCGGCATTAGAGCCCACAGCGTACCGACAAATACGTGGAAGAGGAATTTTCATAACCTACACTAAAACAACTTGTTTATACTGTTCCGAGCCCGAGACTCATATGCTCCCCAGTGAAAGTAGTGCCTATACTTGAAGCTTTCTCAGTCTTCGATCCTTCACTCGCCTCCGTTGCAGGAGCAATGTAATCTCTCGGCCTCCAACGCCCGGTCGATACCCAATAGCGCAGCAAAGATGTTAACCTAGCTCCTATAACAAGTCTCTGTTTAATGAGCATCGTACGGCGTCCAAACAGACGATCGTGAAACGTTGGTCGAAGCATTCTACTGTTAGTAGCAATTCATAACTGGCGTCTCTAGCTTGGAGGAGCGGCTACACCCGTTCCCGGTTACAGCTGGTGTTGTGCCTTCTCCGTGAGTGGAACAGGTTAGTAATATTAGTGTCCTCGATTCTCGGGCGGCGCGTGAAGTGCTCCGTTCCTACATATTTAATACCGAGGGACGCTTTGCGGCGTTCCCACGCAGTATGCAGTAGGTGGGTAAAGCCTTGGTGTAACTAACTATGATAGGAGCAACTTACTGTGTTTCCGATTTTTGTCATAATAGTTTTAACATCATGAGAGATAACTAACTGATTAGGACAGATTGGTTAGACGGACCGTCTGAGCTGTGTAAATCGACCCTAAATGTTACTGAACACTTCTACTCAATGCGATACCGTCTAGATTTATGATGACGGGATTCGAACTAGAGGTAAGCTTCGGCAGCCGTGCGTCTAACGGGGCCACAGTGGGCGGACTATTAAACTCTACAGTGTCATGGGATTGGTGATCTCGCTATTACATAAACTTATGCCTAGACATTCACAAAGCCTATTGTTAGCTGAGGGGGATGTTTGCCTTGCGGTGGGCACTAACGAGCGTATTCAGATGACATTCCGTAGGTGCTAGCACGAAGGTGCGTCGGACTCTGCTGACGGCATGGTGTCTCCTTCCATCTCGCTGACTCTCCCAAACTTACGTTGTACGCAGGTAGAGCAGTCCGACTTGACTCTTCCTCTACGTCTACAGAAGGCTCCCCGGTGTAAACGTACCCCCTCTAATCCTGAGCTTTGTTTGACGAGTGAATTATGAGACTTGGTGCAAAGCGCGAGAGTAGCCCCACTTTGCTTACATCTAGTCCTTGGAAGTATAACTAGACACAGCTACACCCCATCTTGTTCCTTCGGGATGGTGGAGTGGAACCGGATCGTGAGAGACCTCAATTTTGTCTAGGTTCATGCAGATCTTTTGGCGTATTCTACCGAGTCCCCCAGGGGGAACCAATAACAAATCCTTTCTTACGATATTGATGTTTATAAAACAGTTCTGGAGTCCTGGAAGATTAAAATAGGACGCGCTATTACCAGGATCGCTTTTTGTTTGTCATGACGCAAGCTGGATTGGGCATCTCAACATGCGACAGTGATTCCTCTGCATTTTCAATAATGCATCTGCTAAGGGTACACCCCAGTTAAGGGGGAAAGGCACGCGTTAGCCCCAATTTTTAGGACCCCCCGGATCAGCACGCACTTGGAAAAAGGTCGTGCTGATTCATCGAGCGCTGCGCTACTGGATACCTGACCAAGTACTTGAGGCCACATTCTAGACGCACTCTCATGGTCTCCCTCAGCTGTAGATGCTGTGTCGTAAATGTAACGCGACTGGTTACCTCATGGATAGGTTATCCCGTCTCAGCTGCGGTACTGCTGGCGCTGGCGCAAATCGGCTCTTAACCAGGTGATTCACTACGGCGCTTAAAATACATTGGATTCCACGAACTGACGTCGTTGTCATATAGCACCGAGTTCTGCAGAGACGGTGTAATAGACAACTTGCGTTGTCAACTATCAGGTACGCAAGCGACTGAACTTACTTCCCTCTGAGAATCAACCCCACATAGTACACGACCAGGATCGCTCCGTCAGAAAAAGTGGTCTGAAAGCGTGGTTCTTGGCAGATTAGTTTCTTAGGGAAACACTCGTCAACCCGTGTGGCTATGACAAAGTGGACACTTCGCGCGATTTCAATAACAACATCAGTGCAGCTGTACCAGCGGCCAACACGCGCGATGCGGGCGCTGTACGTTAAGCCGATGAGGTTGCGTTTTTATCCGATACGACTCACTGTCTAATCAATCAACCAAGTTAACTTTCGTTCGCTTAGCGGTGTGTGACGGATTGAATACCTAAAAAAGATGAATGACCCTGTTAAGGGCGATTATAGGCTCACTGCACCTGATCACATTCCGTTAGATCTGAGGTGGGTGACTTTAAGTGATCATCGATCATATGCTAAGTGTCTGGGGAATAGGGTCAGTTGTTATGGACAGAATTCCTGCGGTTTACAGTCTGTCCTCCTAGAGATGTCCTTTTCATGACGACATGACAACATACGCGCGTCGAGCCAGTTTTATACTTAAAACCACGCTGGTGGGCCGGATTTTCATTAGGGGTGGTAATCGCTGGGTGAGTCGAATGAATAATTCGTGAACGTTTGCCCGTATAACGAACCTTCCTTCGTAGTCTCCCTACCCATCCGCGGAATGTACCTTTACTGCAAGGGTAGTTTACGAGTACCAAGAGGCGTACATACCAAGGACCGTCTCACGGGACTGCAAGATCGGAAAGAAAATCCTTCTCGTCACTGCTGGGGTCGTATTCAACCTTGCGAATGTTTCATATTGGATCTGGCTAATCATTGATTGATGCTATTTGAGGTGCTGTTCCTCTCCTCGCCTTCTTTTACATCTAAGATTTCAGGATCACGGTCATTAAATCAGAGAATTGGATTGCTTGAGCTTCAGAGCAGGGGGGTAGAGCGGAATACAGTACGATAGTAGTAACGGCGTTAGTCAAGGGCCCCTCTCGACACGCGCGGATCGTAGTGAGAGACGTGTGAGACGCCCTGGTGAACAGGAGGTCACGATCCTGTCAGTCAATCCTTTTAATGCAAGTCAGCATGGGTCCTGCCACAATGTCATAAGGCACGCAGTCTAACTTGGCAGTCCTACTACCAGCCGTACCCAGAGCCAAGTATGTGAACACACCGCTTGATATCGGCAGCAGGAGTCTAAGGATCCGGCAACTACGATGTTTAAGAGTATAGGCTGCGCCGTGAAATCTCACTCGCATCGGATTGGGGTAGATCGGACTATCCCCTTATGTATGCCGGCTTCCGCGTCTATGTTATACTGGGAAATATCTAAGGAAATGCAGCATTCGGGTTGGCGAGCACGCATGGTGACCGGCCGCCATGGAGAATTGGAATAATGGAATCCCACGGACACGTCCCATGTAGCGTTCTTGCCATCTTTGGTCTCAGTGTGGGTTGAAGGGACAGCAAGGGCTTACGACAGTGCATTTCTAAGAGTACTATACCTGGATACCCTCAACTGAATCATGCATGGGTGGCATACCTAACCCATACGCGGAGGAGCTCAGGATTTCGTGTCAACAGGAACCCCCTTAGAGGTTTATACCGGGAACTAGCGTACTTTATTAAAGGCAATCCTGATGTTTTATGAATTTGCGCGTATGTGACTTTGCATTAAGCGAGAGAATAGATCACCATTCCAGTGCATGGTGATCTGCTTAACTACCGCGGTTGAGCCAGCGGCTAGTTTAGGAATCTGGCTTACCCTCAGTCAGCCAACCAAACGTACGTAGTGTGAACTTCCTCGGAGGGTGCACCGATGCTATGTCGCTCATAAATTTCTTAACAGTCGTTAAGATTGTACAACCAGGTTGATACTGTATTGTCAAACGTGGTCGAGGCCCAAGAATGGTGCGCACTAGTGAATCGCACTCGTTTAAATCTAGAGAGTTTGAACCCACAAACAGCTGCGTAGTAAACGCCATCAGGCCATTGTCCGCCGGAGCTATGCGAATGAATCTGCATGTCTCTTTAATATACACCCAGGGAATCCACTTTGCCACTATGCTTGTCGCCCTGATAAACAGGGCGAAACTTGACCATGTGCTGTGAACCCCCTATCTCTTTGAATACCTAAAAATATTCATGACCTCCGGTGTAATGGCATCAAACGACCCCATGCGTTTTGCGTATTCTCTCGATATCCCTCGAACAGACTTAGGCGGATTCCTTTGGATGGTGGCCCAAGGAAGCGGGGTTAGTAGATCCTGACAGCCTAGATCGGGGCCGGCTGAGTATCACGATGAGCTATGACTGGTTACACCGAAACTAGTCAGCGAGGCCCAACTATCCGTAGTTTCACCGAAATGGTCATAACCCAGACGCGAATAAAGTAAATTCACGCTTTGGCTCGAAACTGACTGCTTCACCTGAAAGTTACTGGTAATCTGGCTCCGAATTCTAGCATAGGTGCGACACCGCGGCTTCAGAGACAATATAGCTCAACAACTCTCCATCGATCGGACATTCGTCCGATGCAGAGTGGGGTTAGGAGAAAATGAATTTCGATTCACTCGGCCCATAGGATCGAATCGGAAAAGTTGTAAGCTTGCCTAAGGCCGAGGGAGGCAAGGACAATTAGCCGGCTAGAGGCCGCCGAACACGAATAGTGGACAACTGGATGTATACTTCATAAGATGCCAATTCAGAATACTGGTTGGTAGCCCCGTCCGATCGAGTTCTGCCGTCCTGACGAAACAATTGCATGATGTGCAGCGCTCCTTTAAGGGACATTCAGGACGCGCAGATGTACCGGGTGATACTGAGGGAGTCAGCAATATGATTACAACGCATACCCCCTCTCAACCAGCTTGGATACTTCACGATCGGACCGGTCGCTAGTGGACTAACAGCAAAAATCCGATCGAAGCGAGCATATGGAGCTTTGGTATCCCCGAATTGATCCGGCTTTGCCTCTTGCATTTCAGCCTTAAAGCGTATTTTAGATTGTTGTCCCTTGACGCGGCAACATAGTGCGTTTCTGTTATTAGCGCGGAACATTTGTCACCTGATCAAGTGCGCAACTCGACAGTGACCTCACGTTGATAACGCAAGGCACTCTGGCATTGGATACACGATTCAAAGCGAAGCGACCACGACCCGGGACAGCTAGCCCGTCAAATAGTGTCCCAATCCCCCCGAGTGTATGCCGACGTGCGTTATGCGGTGTACCGTAAACAGACGGAAATAGATGGGACATCACTGTGACTCAGCAGAATATCTTGCGATTCACCGTCACTATCAGGGATCAACTTGGGACGCACTATATTTTCGCACAGATCAGAGCAGCAGGGCAGAACCCTTATCGTAGCGGTCCCCGTGGTCACGGGACAATTTAGGGCGGCTACACGACTGCTGTTAAGCGAGCACTCGTCCTGGTAAGTTGACGTCCATTTTTTCTCCGTAGTATCTCTAAGAGAGTGCAACAACGTTCCGGTTGCCGTCTGGATCGTAGCACCACAAGCCGCTTGAGGAGCTACCACGGACAGCAGACTGAAATATGAGGTGAAAGTCCAGAGCACCTCCCGCAGATCCGCCGGTAGCTCCGAAACTCGCCAAATCACCGCATGCCTCATAATGCCTTTAGGAAGTACTTGGTGAAAAACACGACATAGCCAACGTTAATTAGATACCATCTGTAATCCTCAGATTAGAGTAGCTTTTAATGCACTCTTCTATGCGCCGCTTTGAAGCACCACGAGAGAATGCGCGCTATTCTTGGCCCTAAAATGCGATAATAATTTCTTTTTCCGTATGGCTATGATGATGTGCCTCAGCCAACGATTAAGGGTCAGTGTACCTTATCTGCCCTAATGCTTAATCTCTGTGTCGGCAAGCAGCGTAAGCTGTAATTACTGCCTAAACACGCCGTACCTTGGTCCTTCCACGGTTTCGTTTACTTGCACCGGCAGCCAAAGCTAAGTATCAAGCCATGAGAGTAGTCTATCCTATGCCCAATCACATTTGAGGAACATATATCCACAATCAATCTAATTGCACTGCCGATCACCATACACTTCTCGGTGGCACTTTAATCTCATATGGTGTCGTAAACTCCTAGAGTCAGATCGTCAGCATTAAGCTCGTTCTTGCCCCGCGTAAGAACCCGGGACTTCACTGAAGACTGAACTCTTCCCCAGGGTCATACTAGCTGTAATCTATTTCAACCCCGGCCCTTTAAAGCGTATTGGGCGACTGGTCAGGGAAGAACATTGGATTTTTTTTAGTTGCTGTGTCGGCTGCATTTGATAATACTTAGTCACATTAAGTCATATGCTTTGCGTGAGTCCGTCCATGGAATTGGTAGAGAATAGTCCAGGACGTGTTGTGGTGAGTCGGCGGCTGCTATTAAGTAGACCCACTGTTTGGCAGATTGCCTGGATGAGATATCTTACGATCACACTACTCGGATTACTTGTGTATCTTCGTTCCGATAGCGTTTGAGCGCCGATCGAGGGATGCTAAGGTGATAGGGTGCGGTGACTATGATGTGATTCGCATATATAGAACATTGCACCGGGCTGGTTTAGTTGGGATCTGGCACAATACCGCTTTTAACTCGAGTGTTAGCGGTTCTGGTACTACAAGTACCGATCGGCCATTATTATACGTAGGGGCGATGTATGAAGTCTGGAAGTCTAAGTATTCCAGCATTTAAAGAAACACTAAGCCCTAGCCGAGCGTATGCGCACGGGTAGTCACGGCAGGGCCTAGATGTGCTTTAAGCAGTCAAAATACGTCCTGCGGTATAAATTACTATTCTCAAGGGCTGTGCCTCCCCTAGGGACTGCGATCGCTTCGGTCTTAAGGCTGGTCGTCACGAGGCTGACGCCGATGAAACAGATGCTTACACTTCAGATTGCTATAGTAAATCAGAGGTTGAGAGTGAGTTATCGATCATGCATTTGCGCTATTATGAGGGGATCGCACGTTCTTCTAACTAAGGATCATCGAATAAGTCTTTCTCTGTTTTGTAGGAAGGGTCGAGACAAGTCAATGGTTGGTACTAAGATTAACGTACGCTCCGTTCCACTCGAAGAAAGACGCAAGGCCGCCGGAATTAATACGTGCGACTGTAGAGACCGCAACCGTGAACCCGAGTGAGGGACGGTTATATAGGACCCTGATAGCTCATGTCCCACTGTTGGCTCTCCGTATCCAAACGGGACTAACACTGCTTAATGCCAACATGTTTATCCAATACAATGTACGTGATAGAGTTGGCGTAGGTCGATGATCGCTGATAATCTAAAATCATAAGGTGCCTGAAGTGCCGATCATGCGACGAAGGTACTCTGATATAACGAACATTGGGGTAACAGAAAGGTCCACTGGCTTCGTAAAATCTTCGAGCTAGACTGGTGCAGCAGACGAAGAGACAGGATATGCTAGGCAGGAATTAGACGCGATTCTCCGATTACGTACATTTTAGCCCATTTGCGGAGCCTGAATTGCGAGCCTAGCAGAGAACCTTTCTGGTGTCAGCTGAGGATGCGCGTCGCGCTAGGTCTATAATCATACTTGGCAAACCACCAGACTAAGGTGATCCGGATATCACTTTAGGTCCGCCATCAAACCTGTGAGAACTACGATATTTTGTGACAGGAGCACGCTGTCTCTCAGTATCGGACAACAACCGGGACCAAGAAACAACATGCCAGATCAAGCGTACTCTTATGCACGCGGTGAAGAAGCTCATATATGCGCTTAGTGATGTCGCCAACTAGACTGCGATCTAACATGCTTCGTAGCTATACAAGGGCAATCTCTGAAATCCTTCTTTCGTAACAAGAAATCGACTGGTTGCGATCTGCTTATCGGTTAAATCTCTAATAACACAACTGATCGGAAGTACGGCGATGAAAATTCCTCCAATAATGAGTGAATTCTAATGACCACCAGATTATACCCTTTCCGGGTGTATGAGTACGTAGTGTCCGTTTGTCCTCTTGTAGGGAGTGTGAATTGAATGTAACCCGGGTTTGGTGCGAGCTTTACGAGGGCGAGCTGTGCGGTCGATCTATTCATGAATGGGGTCAAATTTCCGGTCCCAGGCGCCTCGCGAAAAACAGCTCAGATAGACCCTGGTGGTTGTATCTAAGAGACCTTCGCGGCTAGCCTCGTCGGGCATCTACGGGTCGAAGAATAACACATCATTATATCATCCTGCAATAAACAACAACTATCAAATAGATTTCCTCGGCACACTACGGCATCCTACAGCATTGGCGGTTTAATCTAGGAACGCCGGGCGTCACGCGTAAGTCATTAACGCTAGGTCTTCAATGAGCTACTTCCAGAGAATTATCGGAACGCTCACGAATCATGCGGGTAGGCTCTGTATCGTGGTACCCCGCCTCGGGAGGTATTCAAAGTCGTGTCGAACGAGTAGCTAATCTGACAGTTTTAGATGATGATTTAACCAAACGTGTGCGTAGGAAGCGTCACACAAATTTTTTTAATGAAACCATAGTCTCACGCATCGGCATCTGCGCAGCGTTCACGGAGTCCCCACTCCATCATATACGAATGTTCTCATTCAGCCCGGTGTCAGTCCCTTCCTTGACACAGCTTATCGATTCAGACGCTACGTGCCGCAATGGATAGCACCATTACGAGCCACTAAGCGGATCGTAAGTTCCCGCTTTTTGATGCCGCGTACAGGCACAAGGTGACACCGGGAGGTGTTAGGTCGAACACCTTTTGTGCTATCCCGGGCGGTGCAATTACACAGTACGTTAATGGTTCGATACGTGCTCCTAGGTTCATAGCCGGGATCTCTTAATTTGTTGGACGGGTTCTGACTCGCTAGCGTTGTTGTATCCAATTCAATCTTTCTGATCGATCGGACCATGATTTGCATTTGATGTCACACCGTGTTGTCGAGAAACAGAGACAGGCCATCGTCCGGAAGTCTGCACTGATCTCTAGTCGGCGAGGGTAGGAGGGTTGGTTAAGGACCCATCATTGCCTCACGAACGTGTCACAAGCTGGTGTTCGAACACACGGCAGGCTGCCTTAACATCACACAGAACGTTGCTTCTTAAAGTTACGCGGTACTTGGAACTGGCCGTGCCACCACCCTGCCCTGCTGACAACATGAGATCGCTGGGTCCGTTAGTACCTACGAACCGTGGGCCTGCTTGTGAGTCTTCTTCCCTCAATTAGACTAATGGACTCCTCGCTTCAGTAAAATTTCGTCACAATGGAGGCGGGGGTTACCTCTCTCAATGTAGCAAAATGAGTGGATTTGCCAACCAATTCACTTAATCTGGAAATTGTATGCGAGAAGGTCACATCCTCAGTAGGCGTTCTGCGCCCCTTGTAATGACAGTGAGCTGTCTAAAGGAGCTTTCTGAATTTCAAATCGCGCGCTAGGATCACAACCGTGTAACGGCTAACAGTGCGGACTCAGCGATAGGCACGCCCTCGTCCAGCTCAACTAGCTTACTATGCACTGTACTGAAGAGGATTATCGGCGGTCATTTATATACGTACCTTAAACCCCGCTATCTATCCACGGAGGGGTTTACGTAGGGTCGATTGTAAAGAACAAACGTGGGTGGCGGCTAAGGTCTGAAGAGCGAGCATACTTGGACTCTGTGTACCTTCACTTCTGGAGTTCTATTAGTATCTAAGCGCTCGTAGGAACGGCACGCGATTGCTCCCTATCAATACCGAGTATCCTCAACTCAACATGGAGCAGAGATCGGATGTCTGAGCTGTCTTCTCCGGAACCTATCTTAATACCCATTATCCACCAGAGCATGATATCACTCAACTAGAACGTACTACACGGTGCTCCGACAGCTTGGAACGTTTAACAGATAAAGACGCCAGCCTGACGTGAAATCTGAATCTTTCAGATGCCAGATGGGGGCCCTAGGTGGTGCTCGATGTGAATATTTACTTCCTACGTATAAGAGGTACTCTGTGATCTCATGCCCTTTTCGTTGTGCTCTTAGTTCCGCTTCGGCGAGCACACCAGGACGCGGTATTAACGTCGTTTGAGAACTGATTCCCCACGGCTGCGGGTCGTTTAAGAACAAGTACCTAAGCCACGTCTGGGACCCGCTCTTCGCAAGGGAGGCTGGTGGTTTCGTAGGCGTGTATCTCCATGTCATTTGTGACCGTGCTATAATATCTTAAGGTTTGATGACAATTGCCCGTGAACCGCTCTGTTGAACCATGAAAGGATCTAGTGGCTCAGTCGGAGAGAGGGTTATCATCACAATGGCTAGCTTAATGGTCTGCAGCCTCTGATAGGAAGTAACGGTGGTCTTCTTCAAGGCAATAATATCATGGACTGCATTGTACCACTATCACTAGCCACGGCGTTACCATGACTGCTGGAGACGTAGTCTGCGCGTTGCAATATTCCGATAACATCATTTTTGTAGGCAGTGTCGGCACACAAAAACTCCGGTAGTATCCGAAATCCAGGGAGGCATTGATTCCGAACCCAGTGGGCGAACAGTTCCGAGTGGGAGCACGGTCACTACCTGTTTGTTGCACCAGAACGCTAGAACAAGTGTGGTGTTGTAGCAATCTAGGACTACGAATAATACTCATGATAAAGTACCTTGGGTCTGTTCGTATAGGATAAGGAGATGCAGCAGTACAAGCTAATACCTCACACAACATGAAGGAGACTTCACAACGGTACTGAGGTTTGCTTCCAAGCAATCAGTTCAGAGGGATGCCGACATCGCAGGGGCTTGGTTCCCTATCCGGCGGCGGTGTAGGGGAGATATCGGATTTGTGTGTCCCGAGGTTGCAGAACTGGGGAGAGTGCTAAAAACGCATTAGGTTATTATAGGGTCATCCATACCTCTTGATCCGAGCTTCGTTGAGTGGAGATCTTACTACCTGTCGTCTCCTCAGACGATTGAAGTACGTGCGCATAATCCCGTTTATCCTTATCCACGGCGACCAAACGAAAGGTATTCCCAAATCAGAACAGACAAAACTATCTCAGTCTATCTATAGCAGTCCGGCATGATAGTTCCTGTTATCTTGGAGGTACAAAGGTACAAGAAAGTTGTCCACACCTGCTCGAGCTTATCCGGATGATCAAGCACACAACCTTCAAAAGAACTCGTTAATGAGCACCCCTGGCCGTTAGAGACCTGATAAGTATATGATCGGGTAATGCCTATGGCTGCTAGTGGTCTATAACGAGATGCAACGTCTGTAGCTCGGGTACAAGAATTCTTGCCATGGATTAAGCAGCAAACTCCCACTGGCCAGGGCTTCTGTCAAAGCCTATCTAGGAAGAGCAGGACATATTATGACGATCCGAACGAACCTGGGGAAGCCGATTCGGACCTCAACCGGTTTTTAAAGCCACTAGAGCCGACGCCTATATTACAGATCCCTCTTCTAATGATGACCTGTTTGGGGGGACAGTCTCCAATGGTATTTACTAAGACCAGATGTGGATCGAAGATGCTTCTGGAGATAAGTCGGAAGGACCTTGAGTACACTGCCCGGAAGATTTCGGCGCCCATAAAATTTCACATCATCCTTTTGCCCTTGTGGGCAATTTATGCAATTAGGGTATTAGTCTCAGTGACAAATCCAGACACGCTCCGTGAGGTGAACCACGTATTCGCCTAAACCAACCCTAGACCCTACGTACGATGGAGCGGTCAGCACTTCAACGGCGGTCTCCCTCTATTACGCCTTCGTTCTTCGATGGCCGGGCAGGTAGGAATCTGCGTAGCCCCGCCGCAATTATAGCGGGTATCGACTGTATTCTCGGCTCGAAAAAGTGTCAGTGAACTTAGACGTCTAACTTTGTATGTCTACTTGGAGGTCGCGAAACTCAGAAACCGGGATTATCGGATCAGAAAGTGCCCACGTTTCCCTGAGTAAACGCAGGGGGTGGGATATAATCATGGTCACCTTATGTCTGATAGGTTATAGGTTGATGATGACATAGTACCGGTCACTATCATCGCAGGACCTGTAAGTGACCGCCTGATATAGTGTGAGGGCCCGAACTTTGTGGCCGAGATTACCAACGTCTATGACAGAGGGTTGTTCTGACTCATGCAGGACGGAGCAACCTACTCTCAGAGCAACCGCCGCGCGACAGGCGGATACGTGCACGCAGCTGGAGATGATACGCTCACAACTGTACGATTTGCTACGCTTGGTAACTCGGTTGAGCGAACGACGAACCACTGAGTGATGCAGATGAATGACAGACTTGTAGAGGAGATTCTATGAATTCCTTGTTGAGTGGCGTGATGTTGAACAGACAGATCCTCCAGGATTTTGATTTCGAAACCACCTACCGTAATGGCGTTCGCCACACCAACGCGGACGCTCTGTCGCGCATGCCAACCACCTCCGAATGTGCATGCCTCCTGGGGTCGGGACGTTGCAAGCCAGCAGGGGACATGTCGGTTCCGGTCCTGGCGGCCGCCGCCGACGACGAGACAGTTGTTCCAAATTCTATCGAACAACAGGGAAAGATTCCCTGCTGGGTTTGCCCATTCAGGAATGGGGGCGCCTCCAGATGGAGGATACCTCCCTCCTCGCGTTGCGTCGTCGCGCCGGGGAGGCGGGGCGGGGGTCGGGTGATGCCGACGCATGGGAAATGCACGCGGGGTTGCTGATGCATTGGGACGGAAAATCCCATCGACACCGGCTGGTGGTCCCTTCTGGGTTACGGGGTAGGGTGGTGTGGGCTGCTCATGAGCGCCTCCTCCACCTGGGTACCCAAAAGACCCTCGCCTTGCTCCAGCGTGATTTTTTTGGCAAGGCATGACAAGGGATGTCACAGATCTGTTGGCTTCATGCCCTCGGTGTGCGCAGCGAAAACCACCAGCACGAGAGTCAAACCCGCCTTTGCAGTCTATCAGGGTCTCCAGAGTGAACGAACTTGTCGCGCTGGATATTCTGGGCCCATTCCCCGCCACCCCTAGGGGAAATAGATATTTGTTAACCGGGGTCGAATACTTTACGCGCTGGCCTATGGCCTGGCCCCTGGCCAATCAGTCGGCAGCAGCCATCGTCGACGCCTTTGTCCAAGGTTATGTCATGGACAAAGGTGCTCCGGAGCGGCTGCTGACCGACCAGGGTAAAAATTTTCCGGAAAACTCCTCCAACAGGTCTGTGAGCTCCTGGGAACGAAAAAAATTCGTACCTCCCCCTATCACCCGCAAACTGACGGGATGGTCGAGCGTCTGCATCGCACCATCTCGTCTATGTTGTCACAGCAGGTTTCGGACTCACAGACCGATTGGGACTTGCAAATTCAAGGGGTCCTGGCAGCATACAGATTGGCCCCCCATGCTGCGACGGGATTTTCACCCTTCTTCCTCATGTATGGCCGCGATCCTGACCCACCTGTTCGGGCGCAGCTGCAGATCCCCACGCCGCTGGGAAAAACTAAATTGGTTGACCATGTTAAATTCAACCTTGCTAAATTGACTGAGGCACGGGATGCTGCCATGCTAAATTCCGACCGGCGTCAGAAAGCAAATGAGCGCCTCAGACTGGGTCGCGCGCACGTGCTACAGTGGAAGCCGGGGGACAGGGCATGGCTGCACTGCCCCAGGTACCACTCGCGACATCCTCTAAACTGGTGCGGCCGTGGCGGGGCCCTGTCGAGGTGGTCGAGGTTTTGCGGCCTCAGTGCGTTCGCATCAAATGGGGGAAGCGCCGGTGGTTTGTGCACCCCTCGAGACTGAAACCATTCGTTGCGGTGCGAGGCCCCACTCCACACACGCGTGGCCAAACATGTGGGGGGTCGGCCGACTCAAAGGGTCCGTCTCTGCTGCTCTCGCCTGACGTGTTGCCGGCTGTCCCGCCCACAGGTGCACCGGGAATGACGGGCTCACGCCCAACCACCCTACGGGGGATGCCGAGGGTCTCGCGACGTCAAGCACAGACTCACTTCAAATGGACAGCTGCCACCGGATGGTCCGCCATCCGGGGTTGCCCCGTGTGACGGGCCTGCGGCAAGGACGCGCGCAAAAATGCGCAGACTCTTGTGATGCATTAAAAATTTTTTTTTTCTCACGTGTATGGTTGCTGTGTGCTGCGTCGGTGGGGTGCTCCTGCCACATTGTGTTGTGTTGTGTGTGTGCTAGGGGTTCCTTGCTAAAATTGTATATACGTTGCTCTTACGGAATTCGTATTTATTCAGGGGGGTGCGTCGGGTTATTTTCCATTCGGGGTTTGTTGGTTCTTGTTGTTGTTCTCTTCACGTTATGGTTAAAATTGTTTTTTGAGGCACACGCGGGGGTCAAGGGGTTAATAAACCTTTATTGAAGTTGTTGCAGCCGGGACGGCTGCGAGCTGTACAGGGGGGGGTGATGTAGGGCTGTTACAGAGGGGCTGTTTGTGTAGGGCTGTATGCATAGGATCAAACGGGTAACAAACACAGTGGGCGGGGCTCCGTCAGTACACGGGGAGGTGCCCGCAACGACGTCCGCACCGGGCGGCCTGGGGGGGCTGCCCGGGGGGTTGTGATCCTCTGGGGGGTATAAAAGGGGATGAGCCGGAGAGCTCGGAGGTTCAGTCTTAGAGTAAAAGGGGGAAGACGGAAGATCGACTAGCTAGGCCCTGGACTCCCCTGGGACGCCGCCCTTGTCAGGGCCGCGCAGGACCGAGCCAGTGGCGTGGTCCCGTGAACCAGAGTTAGTACTCTGGGACTCCGGGTACCGTAGCCCGACTGACCAGTGTCGGGCCAGATAGCCTCCCCGTTAGTGGAGGACTAGGGATAGGTCAGGGGTAGCTAATAGAGTATTCCCAGCTATCCGGGTGAGGGGGCCGATACACCCCTCTAGTATTGTATGTCCGCAGTGTGACTACTTGTACAAATAAACACGTGTGCCTTACAACGGTGTCCAAGCGTCCTCAACGGTACTTCAACTGTAAAGGAAGCCTGCACCCTGAGACGTAAACTTAATAAGGCAAACCGCAGTATTTTGCTGATGCAACAATGCTGATTGGGATGGCCTCCGTGACTTACCCTTGGCACACGACCTTTTTTGGAACAACTGTTTCATCAACATTTGCCACGGCTGTTACTGATGTTATACTGGTGGACATGACAAACTTCATCCCTAATTTTAGTGCTTTTGGAGAAAAAGTACTCTCTACCAACGACCATGTTTTAACAAAACTTCCAAGCAGCAGTCTATTGATGCCTCTCATCTCTTGGCAATACAAAGATGAAAGGAACAATTCCTAACGTGTCACCGAGAAACTAAATCTGGACTTCTCAATTGCAAATGCAAGAAAATTTGTGGCATCCTCTCCGATCGGCTCTCTTCCTTTCTGGTCTCTTTCCAAAGCTGTTTTAAAACACATTCTGCATTTGCCACGAATAAATGATGGATTCAGGTCCTTATTGACACAAAAGACAAGGCCAATGTCTCTTGATAACAACAATTAAGTGCCACCTTCAGCAATTCCTTTTCAGCAGTCAGATTAAGCACCTTTGGATTCACGGTGCAATACGTACGATGGGTAGTCATCCAAACTTAACACGACTAGGTGCGTGTGGTCCAAGATGGTTATGCCAGATATTGTGCTTAACATGTGTGCTCCAGAACTTGCATTGGTTTTCTTTTTTGTAAGGCTCTGCAAGCTCGAAAATAACACCCCACTCTATACCAACAACTGGGAAATTATTTCAGGCCCTGCCAGTCCAAAGGAAAAGGGGTGAAGAAGCAGAGGCAGAAGCGTGTTGTTGTGAGCCGTAGTGTATCGAGCGGGTGAGTGTTCGAGCGAGCAAGTGAGTTGTGGCTTGCAGTGTCGTGGTCGACGTCGGTCCACTAGGCCAAGTCCTTAACATGTGTGGAGGAATCAAGCTCATGGCAACAGTAACCATGGTAATAGCAATAGAAGAAGGACAAGAAGATGACTTACTGATTCTTCCCAGTGAACAGAGTGAAACGGTGAGTGCTGGTTCACCAGTCACTCTGACCGCTTTACGTGTCATAATATCAGTGAGGTAGTAACTGGGTGCTGCCCATAATCGTTTTTCTTTTGGGGTTAGATGGCGTGAATATAAATGCGTCGTTAAACCCGCCAACCACCCGACACAGCCAATTAGTAAGGTTTGTCACCTAAACAGAACGTGGCCAATTCGTTACTAAATGAGCACACCGGTTGTGTGTTGGAGAGTAAATTAACAACAATTCGAGGACGACGTTAGCCAGCAATTACAAGCAGCCTTATCAGGCGACAGCCAGAATTGGGGAGAATTTCTCCTGTCATATCTGCACCCCAGATGTGATCAAAGCAGGATTCCAACTTTTACTTATTTCATGCTAATTGTAGCAGCAAGAGTTGAAGAGCCTTTGGTACGGAAAAAAAACAAGCATCTCTGATACCTCCTCAGCCAGATTAGTAATATAGGCATTCCACGGCAGCTCAGATGAGATTGTTGTGCCGAGCAGATTAATGCTTTTATCATGGATAACAATGTCATTGTTAAATATGATGGGAAGAGATGTGCAATTGCCAGTCTCACATGCTATTATTATTATTGGCTGTGGCTTTTTTAAAATTAAGGTGACGAAAGGTTTTGTCACCTCCATCAAGAATGGTTTTCAAATCGGTGGCAATTTATAGTGAAGCATCTGCACTGCTCCACTTTTAAATCCCCTCCAATTGTATATTTCCCCCCAAGTTCTTATGGTATAACCTTCCCCGATTAAAGAAACGTGTTATCTCTTATCTATTGCCGGTCGCTTGATATGTTGAGCCTTTTGCACCGGTGCTCAATAACCGTGTTTACAGGGAAATGTCATTAAAGTACCATGACTGAAGAGATGCTGCCATTACGTGAGGTTCAGCGCTCTCGACTTACAAAACAGAGCTCGCCGCTTTGACCTCCTGGCGGTGGGAACGACTGGCAAGTTTATGAACACTCCCACCCACTGCCTCTCGCCGCCCAGCAGTATAAATGGGTACACCGCAGCCAATCTATCAGCAGGTCATCTGTGATGGGGTCAAGTGTGCCTCCTCCCACCTTTTTCAAGACACTTGGCAAGTTTCGGAAGAGTAGCCAACATACCATGTAGAGGTGCTCTATGAGACGCTACCTCTATTGGATGTGCTTCCACTGGTGGCGGCGTTTATTCAAAGCAGTTGCAGGGTTGCACTTTTACCCTGGACCTTAACTCGGTGTCAGGCGGTGGTGGTGCCCGGCTGTGGAGGCGAGGGTTGTTGGATCACGCAATGTTGCCAAACTCCATTGCCGTGGGCGTCCAGGACATGCAATACCTTCGTTTGCCAAAATGCAGTAGAGCAAATTTGTAGTCTACCTCTTCTATCTGATCGTGATAGAATGTTTGCCCCCCTTGCACACATTGGTTTTCTCCGGGTGCTCCGGTTTCCTGCCACGTGAAACACTCTAAACTCTTCTTCTTCTTCTTCCTAGCGTTGTTCCCGCTGTGGCGCAGGGTCCGCTTTTCGGCATTGTCTTCTCCATTTGGCTCGGTCCAGGGCATCTTCAGGGGATGCGTTGACCGTCTTCATGTCTTCCTTTATTCGGTCCATCCATCGCTTCTTCGGACGTCCGCGTGGACGGCGGCCCTCTGGCTCAATACGCACGGCAGTCTTGGCCACTGATGACTCTTCACTTCGCATCACATGGCCGTACCACCGAAGCCTTGCCTCAAGCATCTTGTCCGCAATGGGGGCCACACCAAGTCGCTTCCGAACGTCTTCGTTCCTGACACAATCCCATCGAGTGAGCCCGAGGCTCCATCTGAGCATCCTCATCTCCATGGTGTGGAGAGCTTGTTCGTGTACAGTTGTGGCTGGCCAGCACTCGGATCCATAGAGTGCCACCGGTCGGACGATGGTCTTGTATATTTTTCCCTTCAGCCTATCCGGCATTTTCCGATCACAGAGGACTCCGGTGACTTGCCTCCATTTCATCCACGCCGCATTGACTCGTGACCTCACATCAGTCGTGATGCTACCCTCTGAGCTGATGGTGGAGCCCAGGTACTTAAAGTCCGTCACTTTCTTCAGATCTTCTCCGTCAATACTGATGGTGCCGTCGGTTTGGGGGCCACACTCCATATACTCCGTCTTTTTGATGTTGAACCTCATCCCGTTTTCGTCCAAACGTTCCTTCCACAGGCGCGTTTGTCTTTCCACTTCTCCTCTCTCTTCATCTGAGAGGAGGACGTCATCCGCGTAGAGAATTGACCATGGGAGGGGCGTGTGCAGGTCGGCAGTGATCGTGTCCATGCACAGGATAAACAGGAGTGGTGACAGGGCCGATCCTTGGTGCACTCCAACGCTGATGGGAAATGGCGGTGATATGCCCACTGCACACCTGACTGCACTGGTGACGTTCTTGTATAGGAGTTGCACCCAATGCACGTAGGTTTCAGGGACTCCATGGGATCGAAGCGAGTGCCAGATGAGGTCGTGGGGGACCCTGTCAAATGCCTTTTCAAGGTCGAGGAACGACACGTGCACAGCTTTGTTCTTCTCTCTGTGCCTCTCCAGCAGGAGCCTCGCCGCGAATATGGCGTCCGTAGTGCCACATCCTTTGACGAAGCCGCATTGGTTGGGTGATAGGGTGATGATGTTTCTAATCCTCGTGTCCAAAACTCGCTCAAAGATCTTCATCGCATGACACAGGAGCCTGATTGGCCTGTAATTCGAGCATTCTGCCACGTCCCCTTTACCCTTCCAAATTGGAACCGTCGTGCTGGTCGACCAGGCTTCTGGGACCTCACTGGTGCTCGTGATGGTGCTGAAGAGCTGGGTAAGGAGGGCAGCACCCTGCCTGCCAAGGATCTTCCAGGCCTCAGCAGGGATATCGTCCGGGCCAATCGCTTTCCCATTCTTCATTCTCTTGATAGCTTGTTCCACTTCGGTGATGGTGATAGGTGAAACCGGACCGAGGACGTGTTCAGCACTAATAATAGGTGGGTGGGAAATTCCTGGTTGCTCTAAACTATCTTTTTTAATTTTACCAGGTAAGGCCCACTGAGCTATAGAGCTCTTTTTCAGAAGCGACCTGGCCACAAATGATAGCTTAACAAAGTGGCTTATCATGTGAACATTTCTAGCAGCCATATATTCTAAATGCATGTTTCTAAATGTGGAGGGAACAACCAGAGGATCCGGAGAAACATCCACGCGACCACGGGGAGAGAGACATGCAAACTCCAAATATACAGGTGTCAGGGTTGGGATCGAACCCACACCTCATATATACCATGCGAGGGAGTTAACATCTCACCACCGTGGCGCCCGTCACTCATAAATTGGCTGAAAACATCTCCATATGTAGAACACCACAGAGCTTGGGCAATGATTGTCGCTGGCTCACTGCCTGGTTGCTGCCTCACTGCTCGTCTGTGGCTTCTCGTGCTTGGGAGTCGTCCTCTCCCTTGCAGATTGAGCGAATGCCGTGCGGCGCATGACGAGTGAAATTATTATTCGTGTCGATCTCACACCAGTCTCCAGCGTTGAATTCAGTGCTGAATATCGGTCACCATGTGCAGCTATCACAGTCGGCAGCGCTTTCTCCATCAACACAATCCGCATCTGTAGTAGACTTTGTGACTGAGTGGAGCCCCCAAGTGACTCTACCACTGGCATGGGTTAACTAGTAGGCCATTCCTTTATAAATGTTTCATTGATGGGAATTTCCACGACGATACAAAATCACACAAAGCGACTTGGAGGGCGTTCTGTGCTGGTTCCCACTAAAGACCCTGGCAAGTATTAATGCCGCTGCTGTTTGCGTTATTTTAGTTTTAAATTAATTTGCAGCCAAGAGTTAATTAAGTGAACACGTGATCAAAGGGATGCTGATGCCAGTGGCTTGCTGCACGAGCAGCCTGTAAGTGTAGAGCCTGTGATGATCTGTGAGTCTCTACATTTCTTATACTCATAACGCAATGTGCTTTCTGCGAAGTGAACACACGCACAATGTCATACAAACAATCGTAAAAAATAATATCCCCCGTGTTAAAGTGTTTCTTTTTTTGACCACTTAACTTTAACGTTCATTATTCTGAAGGAGGAACAAAACAGGATATTCAAACCCACCTTATGAGTGCACATTTTGGGTGACCGTTGGTCAAGTTCTCTCGGAAAGAGTCCAGAAGGTGGTGATAATGAAATAAGACTGATGTACGGGTGGCTTCAGCGACATCAGTGTGTCGCTAACTAAGGTTGGCTTTTTTATTTTTAATGACAAAGTGCACAGGTGGTGTATTTTGTACTTAATGTATTTGTTTCTGTCCAATGCCATGCACTGTGCTCACTGTTGACTTGTGCGAGCACATAGCGACGATAACAGGGCTGTCAAAAAATTAACCCGTAAAAACAAAGTTTTTCACTATAAATCCTTTATATGCGTGGCGGCTAGAGTCCTCTCGTCCTCTGGCTTGAGATGGCTGCCACCTATGGGTAGATGATTGTCTGCCAGCATTAAGCAATTGGTAATTAAATATTACAAATTTTTTTCCCTAAACAGTGTAAAATTTTTGAATTTTTTTCACGAAAATTAATTGTCACGCACAACGAGTCTGTGTGGAAAATGTCAGCTCGATTGGATCACGGGAAGTGGGTTAAAAAACGACCGAAAGATTTGCACGGTCGTAAGCAAGCAAGCAAGCACGCAAGCACGCAAGCAAGCGAACTTAATATAAAGGATTTAAAAAGGGCTGGAACTATGATGATCAAAATTCAAATTCGGTGGTCGCGAAGAGCCATTATTTTACACTTTTAAACGGTGACTCAACCTTTTCGATTCGAGATCCATTTGTGTTGCTGCTGCAAATAAACGCTAAATCCTGAGATGGTGCCGTTTAATCGTCTCCATGGTGACACGCTGGAGCGAATTGCCCCAGCAAATGACTTCCCCCTAAGCCTGGGCGTGTGAATGCGTGGCATTATTGGTTGGCAGAAGTTAATCATGCAGAAGGAAAAAAAAACTGTAATACAAAATCATGTTTCAAAAAGTCTGCTAAGCAGGAATATAAATAAATTACATTTTAAACTGATTTCAACATTCTGAGTCTGCAAATTGGAAAGGGCGGGCATGCTGAGGTTTGTAAGGCCATTACTTCGATGCTGTGTTAACTTCTTAATAACGGGTGATAAATCACACTCCGTGAATTGTAAATAATAGATAAGCAAGCCTACGTCTTAACTGGTACAGCGTGGAGGAGAGCTCCACTGGTTGCTGCGACGATGCGCTAATCCGTTATAGCGCCGGGCTCTTCGGGTTAATGCAGATGGCAAGAGAAATGAGCGTGATGGAGAGGGCGCTCAGTGGCCTGGAAAACGGGAGACCGATCTACATTATATATAGCGTTTGGTTTTCCATCGCCTCGTTTGATAATGTTCCCTTCACACAAATCACGTCGAAGCTTCCATAATTTCTCACCTTTGGGGCGCAGAGGTAGTGCCCGCATATTGTATACATCGGTCACACTATCAAATAAGCCCTGCCCCGATGAACAGGCATGCGCATTGCATAGGTCTACATTTGCATTATCCGGACAGAGACGAGCGGGCCGGTGTTTTTGCGCGTGAATGTTTGTCATGGGAATGACTCGCTTCTACTTGCCCTTTGGGCATTATTGCCCTCTTACCGTCATCCCGTGCAGTTTAGTTTCATTGTTTGTGCAGGTGAGGAGGAAGGATAGGAGCCGCTGGGGGAGAGAGATTTCCAAAAGATTTAGCTCGGGCCAATAACCTGCCACGAGTCTCCACAATTAAAGTGAACCCCGATAGATAAATAAAAACGGCCGAGTGTGAATTTAAAGGGGTTGTGCATGGATTCGGGTGTTGCCGAGGTGGATGGAGCGCCAGCAATTCTCTGATCTTGCCCAGCGTGCGTTTGGTGACTGCGTTATGCTATCGTTTGCTTGATTACATATCCCTTTGAAAGTATATGTTCTGGGTTTGATGATGAATGTATGGATAGAGTCTATGGGTACGTTTTTGCGCGTGAAAAATACAAATATCGTGATATTCAAATGGTTCACTATTCGAATGTGTGGTAATTCTTTTAAATTGGCAGTTAAAATGAAAGTGGCTGCTGATATATTATTGAAAGTGTTTTTCTTACATGTTTCCCAATATTTTAACGTTTTGTCACTGCGCTTGTGACAAAATTCGTATTGTCCATGCATATGGATGCGTACGTTTGTGAGTTTGATTATACATTTTTTGTTAAAATCCACCCTTATCACTCGATGAAAAGTTTAATATTTGTTTCGCCTAATTTTACATCGTCTTGTACTATGCAGACATGAGGAATGACAAAGATCATGACAGATGTGGAGAGAGAAAACATACAATTTATATGCTCCCTCCAATCAAATTGAACACATTAAACAAAGATTACGTGATTAAGACATAACAATAACACATCTGGCGCCTAATCTATGTAAATTACGTGCATATGCTTTCGTATTGCTAAGTATGCATTGGAGAATGCCCTGCATTACCTTCCCCTCATTACAAAAATGCTGTGTTTAAACACACGAACATGTCATTTTGTATTCTACCGCGTTCGTTTCAGCGTTGCTTATCGTGAAATATTTTGGCCATGCTCAGAATAGCTTAGCATCGATCACGATTCGCAGTGGAACAACGTCCACACGTCAGGTTTGAATGATTCGTCTTCTTGCTCGCGAATGAGTCGTGGCACCGGATTTAGAGCAAAGCCGTGCTACGAATTCGCCCGCGTGAGTTCAAATTCTCGACTGTGGTTAACGTCCGCAGGTGCCGAGTGACATTCAAAACCAATTCTGGCCCTCCTCTCTGCACTCATCCAACTCATGGACAAGCCATGCACTCACCAGCGTGATAAACTAATGGGCAAACAACCCTAATGAGCGAAATTCATGGGGGGGGGGGGCTTCATCTGTCAGTGGATTGACAAAGAGCTGATCGTGATTGTTATAGTACCCTTGCACACATTCCCATCAAGGACATTGCGATACTTTCTAGCCCAAGTCAGATGCCTCTTCACCAATAGGCCTGCCCCCTCCTCCTCGGGGATGTTTCGCCTGAACTGTATATAACTTAAAACGCTTGAAATAGGGGAATGGGTACCATCAATTCTATGTTTTATCACCCCATGGCAGATAATCAATAGTGTAAGCTGTGATATGTTAAGGCCGGCGTCATAAAACTAAATGGAAAAGAGGCTAGAGGGATAAACACGCAAAGCTAAAAATGGAGCATCCCAATAAATCATGATTGCGTTTACAAAAAAAGATACTAATGCTAAATAATACGTAGTCACTGCAGCAAAGGTTGCAACACGATTACAAGTTTTAGTCGGTGTAAAAACGAGTCAAACCTACTATTCTGAACAAGTAGCATTGCCAAGATTGTTTGACTATCATATATTTGTTTAAATTTTAAGGCAGTGTTGATGATGATGACGCTTGATGATGAAATATTTCCAGCTCATGCTGGTCTAGTGCAGCGAGGAACGTCTAATGTGCTCTTTGGACCTGAAACTGATCGCGTATGGATCCTGTAGCCTGGCATATTTATTTGCAGTACATTAAACACGTTTATGTGATTCTGTTGACTTGCAGGCTTTATTATTAAATATCGCGCCTGTAAAATGTTATTAGTAATGCCACTAAAAGTCGTGCTTTTTAAGATCGTAAGAAATTTACATTTTTAGAGCATTTTTAGGTTTAATTTTAAATTGTTCCTTGGCTTTTTGTATTCATTTCCAGATAATATACAATTCACTGTTGTATATACTGAGCCGCTACATTGTTTTAAGTTGTAGACTAATTAGGATCTAGTTTGAATATAAAATGTTTCGAAAATTGTCACCATAATCAAAACATTACATCACAGTCGATAGATTTATACCAACGTTTACGTGGTCATGATTAAGAACGACGATGCACAATTGTTTATTACAAATGTTAAACTATGGCTTTTATTAGGAGGTAAAACTGATTGCTAATGTGCATATTAACCCATTTACTTTGGTTTGGAGTTTATTTGATCTCAGAATGTTTACATGTTTGCACATACACAGTTTAATACTCGCATTTTCGTAAGTGGCAACCCATAAATATTGTTGCTCAATCTGACAACATCCAGTGTTACATAACCACAATATATATGAAGATTGCCACTTCCATTTAAGTTTTTCAATTTGAAGATAGCATTATAATGATACACTACTCAAGACTAACTTTACAAAAATAAATCTGCCTCTGGCTCCTTCATTTTACTAATGGTTTTAAACAGCTTCAATCATTCTGGCTTGTATCAAGCAACTGAGCTGTCATTCATACGATGTTGACTTTCAGTGCTTTCCTGACTTTTTTTATTCCTTCCCAATTGTGTAAATCCTTCTCTCTATCCGTGCCCGTGTATCCATCCCTTCCTATGCCGTTTCCCCACCTCACCACCCATCCCTCATAAAAGCACGAGCTCTAATGTTTCCACCTGCCTTTGCAATGCGTTGCGGGATTACTCATTAGCATGTTTGAACCCACTCCTGGAGCTATTATGTAGCATATCAGCATTTCATATGGCTGAAAATCCTCAGATCCACTCACTCTTTTCTCTCCTCATATCCAGCCAAACCTGTGTCTTGCTACTCCCGAATATTTAACAGTGACAATTATCAAGTTACGTTGAGCTCTCTTTCCAATTACTATGATTTTTCGCCTTATTCCATTGTTTGCATCATTGTCCAATGGATTTCTAAAAATATCGCATGTGTTTAACAGTTTACGTAAAATTACATTCTGCATACAATTTTGTGTATTTGTTTACGTTTATTTGGGGTTATTAGGGTATATATATAGTTTTACAAATTGAAGCAAATCCAAAGAAACTACTGAATTGAGTTTGCTTTTTAAATCCTGTATTAAGTGTCAGCATTGATTTTTTTCTCCTATTCTGTTCCTTCAACCTAAATCTATGGTGTTGAACAATGTATTATTATATTGGACTTTAGTCCGCTAAAATATCTGATTGATATTTGCTTTAAGAATATTGATTTTTCAATGAGTTGTGACCATACTGTGAAAACATTTCTGCAATTTAATACGACTGCATTCCCACGCGGGATTGGTCGCATACAGTGTTGTTTTGCCAAAACAACAACAATTTCAATGCATTTAGTGTCGAAATTCAACCGCATCTCATCACACTTTACGAAAGTGAGGGACAACATTCGAAGGTGAAAGTAGAAGGGCAGGAGGGGAAGTTGAGGGTAGGGAGAGGAGAGAGAGAGCAGCACCAATGCCACAACTTTGGGCCAACAAGGGCAAGTACAGAGACGGTCACCACATCGCGCACTTTCGGGTGCACTTCTGGAACGCTCTTCCTCCCGATATTAGGAAACCACTGGAGCTATGCACTTTTAATTCTAGATATTATTTTTTTTCGTGTGTTTAGTTTATTGTCCTTCTCTCGCACCTCCGATTAGCACGGTTGGCTATGTACGGTGCAAAGGAAGTTCAATATACATACATATAAATACGGAGGCGTGAAGCAATCGGGGCCCAGTGAGTTCTCGGGCAGTCCCAGATGAGTCGGAACCTATCACCAACGAGTTACGGGGCCAGCCAAAGCAGCACCAACGAGTCCCAGCATAGGCTCGAGAAGGCTGGGACTCATCACCGAAGAAGTCTAGGGGCAGCCAGGGCAGTATCAACGAGCCTCAGGGCAGCTTCACGGGCAAATGGAGTTTGGGAAACAGAAGGGATGCAAGAGGGAGGAGTCAGCGTGAGGGTTAGGCCAAGCGATGGGCAGGAACAAACCCGGACGAGGTCAAGGAGAAACATACAAAGTAGAGTGGCAGGGAGGCAGAGAGTTTTTAGGCCTGGGCAAAGGTTGGGTTGGGCAGCAGCAACATCACCACTGCACGGCGACCTTTAAACCAAGAGGAAGTTGGAGCACCATGCTAAATATGAAAAGCCACCTAATAATGATAGTGTTATCAATTTAGCCACACATTACGTAGCATTAATATCGCGCTTGCTGAAAGTCAATGTTGTAGTCCAGTCGTCTCGGTGGGCGCAAGATTGAAGATCAATTTTTTTTATTACATTTTTACATACATTATTATGAAAATCCCACACTTCCATCTGCGATCTGTATGCACATCTAACAAAGTGACTGTAAAATTACGCTGGAAAAAAAATGCTTCCAAATGGAAGAGCATCGGGCTATTATGCTTCTCAAAGTCCCGATTGACGGTTCTTAATATCCTGCCATATGCTTTTGCTCGAAAAATAAAAATCAGTGGTCGGGTAGGTCAACGCAAATTGCCTGTCGTTTTACTTTTCGAGAGTCGTGGCCACGGTCCGTGCCGCTCGCGAGGGGCGCTGCTGCCTTGCTGCAGCCTCGCGCTGGCTGGCCCGCTCCTCGTGCCACCCGTGGGTAGGGGGGGGGTGTGATCAGTGCCGGATTATCGCAGTAGCAAAAGTAACTACAGTACATATGCTACGGGCCCCGCACTTTCAACGGCCCCGTGCTCAATACTTTCAAGCTATCAATTCCCGTTCAGTGATTCTGCACTTGCTCTATTACTATAGTACTATACTGCCTTCAACTTTTATGAACGGCAAGGTGTTTAAGGTGAGCGATTTGTCGTAATATCTGGCTGTATATCAAATGAAAAAATGTAATTACTTTACTATCCAAGTAAAAATGTCTGTTGTATTTGTAGGTGTTTTTTTTATTTAGGGCCCCTTCATAACATATGCTACAGGCCCCGCACTATCTTAATCCGGCACTGTGTGTGATGGGAGGCACACGGGGGCGGCGGGTTTAGATGCTCTGACAAGAGAGTTCTCAACATCTGCTCCGGGAATTCGGTGTCTTTTGCAATTTTTACCAGTGCACAGAGAGAAAAAAGAATGAGGTTGGGCGCAAGTGCGCATGCAAGCTGGGTGTTTTGCAAGGGGCTATTTTGCTCGCTGGTCAAACATGATTTTGGCTTCGAAGGAGGAAAAAAAGTCTGGTGCTCATATATACTTAAAAAAAAATCTGATCATAAAAGTCTCCACTGTTTTATAGTTGTTAAATGTGGCTTCTTTTAAAACCGTACATTTTATATACAATCTTTTTAATTGCAGCTCATACATTGCAGTTTAATAAATGCCTCTAGCTTTTTTCACAACTTAAATTTATAACTTCTTTAAACTTATGAGTACAATTAAAGTTTTAGTTTTATAAAGTTGCAAATATCATACAATTTTGAAATGCTACAGTGATGTCATATTTAACACACTGGACTCACTATCTATATTATCTCCCGGTGAGGCAGCTGATAACAGGCTGCAAATCCCTGGCGTGAGCAAGCAAGCAATTTCAGGGCTGCACCTTCATCTGTCACTGTAACGTATTCAAGCAGGCTTCTTATATCTGTACTCAAATACTCCCAATTGACTTTGTAACCTGGAAAACCATTGACGTCAAGTTGCCTGTGGAAACCGCCATTGTTAATGCAAGTATTTTTTTCCTGCCTTTGCCAGACTTGTCTGTCTGTTTTTTTTGCAGGCTATTGAAGCCAACCTGGCTGCAATGGACAGCCACTGGATATTTGTTAATGAGGTAAGGTGACCTTTGTTAATGCGTTTTGGTGGCTTTTGCCATATTAATAAGTGGCTTGTCGCATTAAAATGCAAGCTTTGTCGTGAGAAAATCAAGCAATTTTGGATTTCCGATACTTCGTTGACAATGGTGCATCATCACAGTAAAAAAATACACGGAGGTAAAGAAGGACCATTTTGTGCTATGTAAAAGGGCCATTGACCAAAACCTCGCCCATTATATATATTTCACTTTAAGACAGTGTCAGTGATGAATTTGTTTGGTTCAGATATGAATGTTAAAGAAAAATATATAGTACGCTGTTATACATCTTAAGGTAACCACGATGAAAACGTCATCGCATTGCTTTTGTTCAGCACCGTGACTTTGAAAGTTCCTCTGGTCAGTGCCAGGATGATATTAATGATGCAGCGGATTCCCCAAGTGGGCCTAAATGGAGTGTTAACAATAAACACAATCGGTGCGTGGGTCGGACAGGTCACGCGAGCCATCTGTCGGGTGTCCGTGACATCTGCTCCCTCCCTGCAGGAGATCAACGACGCCGAGATCCAGGAGCTGGCCAGCACGGCCATCGGGAGGCTCACCGTCATCCGGCAGAGCTTCCCGGTCGCGCGCAACGCCAGCCAGCGCTGCATACGCAACAACCACCGCATCTCAGAGTCCCTGTGTGGCACGGGCGACGCCAAGTCCCTCGAGGTGCGAGGCGATCGACGGCGCGCCGGCGCGGCGAGCTCTTCCCACGTCAGCCCCACGGGCATGGGGCAGCTCCCGGCTATCTCAAAAGCCCTTGATTTGCGACTCTGCCAGACGTCGACAAATTTGAGGTTACTGCTGAAAATGAGGTGGGGGGGGGAATCGCCCGATATTTTGGAGCACTGAATTTGCTCTGATTCCGGGCATCGGTCATCCAATTTGTGCAGCCTCAAAACCGCGCACCTAATGGCATTTTGTGCACCCTGTGAAGAAACCCTGATGACCCCCATTGACAGCAGGGCCGAGGGAGCTGGGTCGGTATTGATAGGGTTTGTTAGTATAATAATTGATGCTGTCCTTTAGAGGCTTGTTATAGCGTCATTGTCGGCGACAATGACACTCTGGGGCTGAGTCAAGTGAGCGTTTGTAATCCTGTAGTTCACCTTAACAGAGCATCTTAAGAATACAAGAATACAGGTAGATAATGTATCATTTGTATTATTGACACAGTTACGTATCTATTCTAATCAACAATCATTTGTTATTATTATGATTCTTGTCTCGAGCCTTTTTGTAGAGAGTCCTGCTCAGTAATGGATCTTGCACTCACCAATCAAAAAAAAATCACCGATGTCAAGTCAATTTACTTTTGGTTAATACGTGGCGCCTGTATGCCATAAATCTGCCACCCAAAGCGCCATCACATAAATTTCGTATTTTTCATTATACAATTTGTGTTCTCATATCATATTGTAACGTGCTAAGTCGCAGTTGTTGTTTTTTCTCCAGAATATATAGTTCAGTGCAAACAATTTTTTTTTATTTGTTCGTCATCACACACCTCCAAATAGCACGGTAGTCTACGTACGGTGTGTAAGAAGTTCAACATACATAAACTCTGCCCTTCCCTCACCAATCCAGCCCACTCTATCCCTTTAAAGCATCAAGCGGATTTTGAACATAAGCAATTCATCAACCGTCTCGGCAGTGCTGCCAAAGCCACGAGTTCCTCCGGGGGCCGTGCCCATTAAACATTTTGTCATTTTTTATTTAGCTGGCCTCTCTTTGAGGTGGTGCGCACGTGAGGCCAGTTTGACCTATCTGACGGCGCGACAACACAGCGGAGGAAGAGAGGCTTCGGAGTCCCCACGGAATCCGTATTTATGCCCTGCTGAGAATGATTTTAAGAGTCGGTACAATTGGAAACAATATGGCTAATACAGAGGAGGGTGCTGGAAGATCAAAATGGTCAGATGTCACCATCACCACCATCATTACTATTTATATATTAATAATAAGAGAGTAGTTTAACAAATCATTGGTGAGCATCTCAGTGAAAATAAACTGAACTAAACGTTGTATGTCTCCAGGTGAGGCCCACTGAGCTATATCACTCTTTTTCAGAAGCGAACTGACAACAAATGATAGCTCAATGAAGTGGCTTATCATGTGGACATTTATAGCAGCAAGTACTCTAAATTCATGTTTCTGAAAAACTGGAGGACCCAGAGAAAATGTTATGCAACCACAGGGAGAATATGCAAACTCCAAATATACAGGTGTCAGGATTGGGATGGAAGCCACGACCTGCTGCATATCAGAGGAGGTAGTTAACATCTCGCCAGTGCCTCTCTCACTGATGAAGATGATGTAAGCGTATTACAAAAATAGCTTGGAACAAAACGTATTGGAGATTAACTTGTGGAAAATGTGGTACACGTGGCTGCTGTCATTCTATGGCGGCAGCGTCATCTCGAGCGTTTTGAAAGATGTTGTCTTAGATATTCCTCAAGTTTCCCGAAGGAATATCATGCTGGGGTATTTTTTGTCTTTCTGGTTTGGTAAAGATCACAGCAAAAACAATGAATGTTCCATAAAAAAACAAGTTGTGATAATGCAGTCAGCATGAATACGATTGGAGAATGCAGTTAAATAATTAAACACAACGAGTGGGTTGTGAGGCACTTTTAAGAGTGTGAGTTCACGAAACTTTAATTAAAGGAATGGATTTGGTTGAACTGATGTCAAATGACTGTGCAAGAGAGGTGATTTTCTAGAAAAAAAGCTTACATTTTTGCTCGATAATTTTCACTATTCTTCCTCAGCTCATCCGAAGTGCACTAATTTTCACTCGATTCAGTAGTCAAAATTCAACCATTACCGCCGTGCGAAGATTGCACTCCGATTGAGAGCACTCGGTGGAAGCACTGCAGCCAAAATTCATCTTTCTATTCTTGGTTCTTTCGGTAATCTTTCTCTTCATATACCATAAGACATATGAAGCACTGTACAGTATCTCTTATCACTCTCCGGTCAATGAATTTCCCTGAAACCCAAATACTGCGGAGGAGCATTGCCAACCTTTATGTTGTTATCAGTAAGTAACATGCTATCCACACATTGCAGCGATCCAATATAAAAAATTGCCCCGTTTCTTTTATGTTCCACACCGATATGTTTATCACGGCAGAATATATCTCAATCATATCTCTTTTTCCCCTCCCTTTGTCTACGTTCCCACGAATGTCCTTTTCTTTTTTTAAATATATATAAACTTTTTTTAAAGCGTTTATTCGTCTCTTGAGTGGCTTCATGAAGTTGTGGCACATCTCCGATGGCTTATGTTGATTTCCTCTCCGAGCAAAATATTGCCAGAATTTCATCAGCAAAAATGGCTGTTAAATCTGAGGAAAGTCAACTGCGGTTTTAATATTTCGTATTCATAATTCGTTAGGCTCGTCGATAAAGTAAACGTTTTCTGAAGTTGCACGGTCACAGATCTGAAAATAATTTAGATTCATGTCACTAAACATTATACAATATAATTGTAATGTTTCGTATCCTATCGGGTGAATGTAAACTGTGTAATCAGGAATAGAAATCTGTCCAGAATTTCTGGCGGTTAGAAGACTACAGGATACTTGAGACTTAGAGGGTGGGAAATCTGTAGATAGAGTGTGTCAATAATTGCAGCAAGCCTAGCTTTGATGATGTGTTTATAATCCACGAGGCAGGGTGGTATTTTGTTATCATCAATCAAAGGACCTAAAAAACTAAATGCAGAGGATTTCGGGCCCCCTATGAATTGCCAGAGTGTGTGTTTGTGTACGTCTGGTTTATATAAATTGACAGAGTGTACGTCTGGTTTATATGTGCCGTCGTGCTTGTGTGATACATGTTGCATATTAAGCAATTCATCATACGCTGTTTTTTATTAAACATTTTCTGGCACGGACACTAGACGCAGAAGGTACTGTCATTATATGCGATAGCCTGAAAGGGTAGAGAGATTAAGATCATTAAGCACCATTACATACACTACGCAAGTGAAATCCGCCAAATGCGAGGTGTATGACATTAACTTTGATTTTCATATAAATATAAATTATGCCATCCCTTCCTTTTTTCATATTATCCAGCCACAGTGGGTTTTATCGTGTTAACCCGCTTATCTGTATTCTCCGGAGTGTCTCTCGAGCGGCATTACCAGTCGGCCTGCGAGCGCATGAGTGTGCAAACCGACGCCATTGACATTGCACGCACACCGGTCCACCAACATCGCTCTGTCTCCCCCTGTTGTGCGCGCGGAATGCGTGGAATGCGTGCAGGTGTCGAGCCGCTACGTGTACGACAGCGTGCTGCTGCTCGCCAACGCCTTCCACCGCAAGTTGGAGGACCGCAAGTGGCACAGCATGGCCAGCCTGAGCTGCCTGCGCAAGAGCTCCAAGCCGTGGAACGGAGGCCGATCGATGCTGGACACCATACGCAAGGTGCGATCTGCGTCGGCATGTGGCCTTCCCCCGCAGGGCTGGCGAGATGTGAACTACCTCGCCTGGTATGCAGGAGGTCGTGGGTTCCATCCCGACCCTGACGCCTGCTGTATATTTGGAGTTTGCATGTTCTCGCCGTGGTCGCGTGTTTTTTTTATTTATTCCAGGCCTTCCGGTTTTTTCCCTCCACATTTAGATTCACGCGTTTAGAGTATTTGGCCACGACAAATTTCCACGTGATGATAAGCCACTTCGTTGAGCTATCATTTGTGGCCAGGTCGCTTCTGAAAAAAAGAGTTATATAGCTCAGTGGGCCTTACCTGGTAAAATTTAAATAGTTGAGTTCATTGCTTCATTCTGGCCGGAGAAATATCAAAATCAACGACGACGACTCACTTTTGTAATGCGCCCGCCCGTACCTTAACAAACGTGTGAAAGCACAGAAGCAGAAAAGGAGCAGACGGGAGGGGAATGAGATCGACCGAGAAAAGGGATGGAGGGAAAAGAAGCAATTCATGGGTCTGAACGCCACGGATGAAAAGGAAAGTCTGAAGGAGAGACTTGAAAACAGGGAGAGGGGACCAAGCGGAGTTGACTGCGGAGGCAGTCACACACGTAGGTCCGACAATAATTTTGGAACTTCACAACGATCCTTTGAATACATATATATTTTAATCTTAATTTAAAGCTTTCGTGACTGCAGGAATCCATTCTCTTTAGTTCTTTCGGTAAAGTCCCGTAGGTAGAAAAATAATAAATCACGACGTTTCGATCGCCACACAAGCAACCGTCTTCAGGTTGCTTGTGATCTATTATTTTTTCTACCTACGTGACTTTACCGAAATAACTAAAGAGTAAATTTATATTTTCTTTACATAAACCTGGTCATAGAATTTAAAGAATATCAGGTACAGCAGAATAGTATTATGGGTAGGTGTACTTCTTACTCTCGTGGTAGTGCCTTACATCGACAAACCCGACTCCAAGCCAGCTGACCTGTGTTTAGGAAACAATTGAATGAGGAATTAATCTGCGCTTACCTAGCGAGGAGCGTCTCACCGCGAGACATTAAACTATTTAAAACTATTTTATTTTATTTTACTAGGTAACGCCCACTGAGCTCCATAGCTCTTTTTCAGAAGCGGCATGGTCACAAATTATAGCTCAACGAATCGGCTTATGATGGGGACATTTATAACAGCCAAATACTGGAAGCCCACGTTTCTAAATGTGGAGGGTGAAACAAAGGACCTAGAAAAAAATGCCACCACCACGGGAAGAACATGCGAACTCCAAATATACAGATGTCAGGGTCAGGATCGAACCCACAATCTCCTGCATACCAGGCAAGGTAGTGAACATCTCGCTACCGCGGCACCCCATCGTGGATTCATCTGGCAGTGTAATTGTTTTAAGGCAAAGAGAGAGAGAGAAACAAACGTAAGTGTTCGTCATGTTCGTCATTGTTTAATTAAAAAAAATTAATTTGTGCAGGTATTCTAAGTGACAAAATAATTAAAAAGTTGTACTGTTGAAAAAAATGTTGGCTCAAAAACTAGGAATGTTTGACACTATCATTTGAATTATTAAACAATTTTGTGAATAAGATAGTGTTTGCTTTCAATTTGTTGGATTAATTGGAGAAATCATACTTTTTTCATTTAGCAAAAAAAAACAAGTTTATATTACATTAATATATATTTTAATTAATTAACCAAAATACTTTAGCAATCGTGATCTAATGTGACAGCCTTGCTTGCTGCTGACATGAACCAGATAATATACCAGCTTATACTACAGCTGAGAGCACGGGCTATTCCAATAAGTTATTGAAATTACATGGTTGTTAAGGGATATATAAAGTATGTCTATATTTTAATTTATCATGCATTAGTATCATAATTAAATTATCTGTCGAATGGTAAGTCTTTGGCTCAAACTCCCTCCATCATGTCCAATGTTGACCTTCCTTAATTTCATTGTGTGGAAAGTATGATCATGTGGCGGGATTAATAAGACGATATATATAATCCTCGATAAGATAACAACATACGTATTTTAATACTTTGTGAATGTTTCTCACTTTTCCACATTTTAACATTTCCACAGCACAACCACTCTCCTGTCCCTGTCCCGTCTCCCCACCAACAGGGCCGAGTGAGTGGCCTGACAGGCATCCTCGACTTTGGAGACGATGCTCTCAACCACAACGTTCAGTTCGAGATCCTGGGCACGAGCTACAGCGAGCTCTTTGCCGCGACGTCCGGCGGGTATGTCGTTATCTGTCGCGAGAGTGGTGGGATGGAGGATAGGTAGATCTCTCACTGGCTGGGTGGTCTAGAGGCTGGGACTGAAGGCTAGGCAGACGAACTAACTATTAACTAACACATTTTTTTTAAAATTTTTACCAGGTAAGGCCCCTGAGCTATGTAGCTCTTTTTCAGAAGCTACCTAGCCACAAATGATAGCTCAAATGAGTGTCTTATCATGTGGAAATTTATAGCAGCCAAATACTCTAAACGCGTGTTTCTAAATGTGGAGGAAAAACCGGAGGACCCGGAGAAAAATCCATGCGACCATGGGAGAGAGACACGCTAACTCCAAATATACAGGCGTCAGTGTCGGGATCAAACCCATGACCTCCTGTATACCAGACGAGGTAGTTAACATCTCGCCACCATGGCACTTATACCAAAAACCTCATAAAACATTACTATTAATCTGTATACTCTGTGCATACTTGCTGTGCTTGACAACACAATCTCCATTTTAAAATACACCGATACTACGATTTAAAAATTTCAACAAGGTATGTAACATCTCGCCACCGTGACGCCGCAGCCTGTCACGTGGGGGCCCCTTGTTAATTGGCAACAACAACAAACAAAAAGGCCCTGAAGTGAGGCCCTGTTTTGTTTTAGGTCCCACGGCAAATGCCCATTATGCCCCATCCCCCCCCCCTGCGGGCTGGCCTTGCTTGCCGGTTCCATGTCTCGATGCTTGCCGTGCCGCCGCAAGGCATCTTATCATCTCGCAAACCCTGTCTTTCTGAAGCGGGTTCGCGAGTCGGGCAATCCCACGGCATTTCTTTCACGGGCTAGATCAAATTGCGCTTGTGTCATGGCCATGCTCGCCCCATCAGCAATGCATTCATCTGTCATAAATCGGTAACTTTGAAATTCCAACAATGCGTCCCGACTAAGGACCGTTGAAAAGTTGAAAAATAAATTTCCCTCAACTACGGTGTTATGATGTTGAAATCTAAGCGGCGTTCGTATTAAAGATCTGCTCACACTCTAGCATGAGCGGAGGACGCAGGAGCCTCATTGAGCTGCCAATCAAATTCACCGTTAGCAAACGGCGAAAACACCGCAAATCACTTGACAATCCCGAGCGCTAACCACGAGCGTTACCATGGTCTCACAACATTCGTCTCTGCGTGTAATGGGTCTCGCAGGCAGCTTTTCTCGGCAAATATAGACATCACATCAGCACACAGCGGTCTGCTCTAACCCAGCACACCATACATTAGCGCCGGCAGCTCACTCATTGTTAATGGTAATGTCACTGAAATGCATTATTAAGGAGCCTGTGAGATGCAGACCAACACCCACCACACATCCCCAGCCAATGAAAATGTTTGTCTCTGTTGGATTTTAGGTATGCTCTGAAAGTGCCATGAACGATCTACCTTTTGTTTTATTTGAAACCTATACACATTTGAATTACTCGATTAGTAGATGTGTTCCTCCTGTGGAACGGGGACAATTTTAACCCAAGTGCCCCAATGCAACACTACGTCGTTGTGCGGAATGAATCAAAGTGGATTTCCGAGTGTAAACAACAGCTTAGATTTGCACAGCCTCCAAAGCGAATATTATTATTAACGCAAAAAATGTATACAGTCATAGAAATGAAAAAAAATAGAAAAGCTTTTGAATCTGCAAAGGGGGGGGGGGGGTCTGTGAATGTTTGCCTTGAGACGCCCGTTACTTTGAGCTGAGTCAGCACACGGGAGGGAGTGCTTGCCAGAGGAATCTTGCTATGTGTTCAATGCCAAAAGGCAATCGTGTCGAGTCGTGGCACTCGCCTGCCAAGAAAAGTGAACGGTCTTGGGATTGTATTACTCATGGTGTAAATGTAATTATGAGTTGAACAATGAACATGCCTTTGTCAATCCACTACTGGATGAAGGTATATATCCGGGGACCGTATTGGTTGTTTGACTGTCACGTCAGCACACTGGCCAGGGTGGGTGGTTAGAGGGGTGAGTCAGGAGTTGTTCAGGCGTCACTCACCACTGATGTTGGCTGTGGCTCGGAATTAAACTCAAGTTGGCAGGTTCATAGCGTAGTTTGCTAACCACTGCGCCACCACTGTACTTTACACAATTGTCCATGTGAGTTATTTCGTCATTATTGTTCACGTCCTGATTAAATACTTGACATATCAATGGTTACAATGTCTAAAAGCGTTGAAGTGCCTTATATGTCCTGTATTGTCAACTTGACATTTTACCCTATTCTAGTCATTAAGACTCCGGTAGACACACTGACACTGCCATTAAACTAATTTGCGGACAGGATTTCTTTCTTTCTTTCTAGTAGAGCAGTCGGAGTAGACATGGGGTGAGAGAGTGCACAGTTTCAAGAGTCTGGCTAGACAGATGTTGTTGTCTAGTTTTGCTAAGCACCACATTCGATAAAGAGCATCTGACAAGGTTATTGAAGCGTTTTACCAGCTAATTAAATTCTGATTTAATTATGCACAGTTTGCATTGCTTTGATGGAAGAAACAGTAGGTTTTGTTTTTTTGCATTTTGTGGAATGTTGGATGAGTTTAGGAAAGTTTGAATTATTGTCATTGAGGCAAAGTTAGCTGTACTATACTACCTCCTATTAAAACTGTTGGCGACCTAAGGCGCACAAGAAGTTAAACATGCATGCATGCTGCTCTCGTTCAAACGAGTACCGAGATTGTAACTTGAAACCATCTTTATCCTCAGCAATCGGCCATCATTCCTTGTTGCGACACGTCCTGCCCAAGCCCACGCACTTGTATTCACGAAACAAGGATTGGAACGTGTACGATAACAAGTCCACCTAAGCAGATTTAGCGCCGAAACTATCTCACGTGCTGGTGCTTGGCGAATTGTTGCATTGCGGAACCGTGAGAGATGGCGATGGCTTGGGTGGAGGCCCTCATCCAGCAGTCGAATGATCACGGTTGATGCTGAAGATTGTAATTCTATTAAGACTATCGGTAAACAAAAAATATGCTGCAAAGCCAGCAAATGACATCAGCACGAGTTTTGACACCGACATATACATATATCGTGGAGCAAAAACAAAACCCATAAACTGAAGGATCTACGCATGAAAGGTACCTTACGAATGTAAACGATTGTTTTTAATGTGAGAAACGGTGCCCACTAACGCGCCGTCGTTTGGTGCAGAAATGCGCGCTGTTCGTGTGTGGTGGGGAAAAGGTTGCCGTTGCATGGCCGGCTGTTTAGTATTCTCCGCGGCCTGCGGTTCACTCTGAAGGAAGGAGCAGAGAATTTGGTACGTGTGAATGGTGCCCTTTATTAACTGTGTTTGCCGAGGCTCCGGGGAAATGATTTGGTGTCGTCTTGTGAGGGCTTCAACAACATTCTTGTGAAGCAATAAAACACGGCTTTATAAAATATGAACAAATGTGGGCAAAATTTTTGTTGAAGGCTTTGCTTCACAATATAACTAAAATATTCATGTTAATGTCAGGAACAAAAACTTCATTGGAAAGTCGTACGGCTAATCCCTTCCCAATTAAGCAGCGATTCATTTATTTTCAAAGAGAGTCGTAGCCTTTAAAGACGCTGTGAATTAAACACTAAAAAAGTGTTTTCTAGATCCTGGAAACAAGGGCTGGATAAGATGTATCTAAGGACAAAAACGCAACGGTTCTTTAACGTCTTGCTGTGCTCGAGTCCAACAAGACGCACATCTGCTTTTGCTGCTTAGACTTAACGTAAGGGTTCAATTTGTGCACCCTTCGATAAATTACATCCCCAGCCTCCACGTTAACATAATTCTAAACATCCATCCCTCTGCTACTGCTGTATTTATGCTTCCAGGCTTCAGTATAACAAAGCACTGTGTCATGTCAAGGAGGAGTAAGTAGACCACTATTTTTTTTCCAAGTTTTGCATCATTCCATAATGTAGGAACAATGCATAGAGGTTATTAAAGAATGTACTTGAGAATTCATGTTATTAGAATTTACAAATCAATAGAATCAGTTTTGATGCGTTCCCCTGTCATATTTAAGTGAGAATTGGAGCCCAATTCACGTGTAATTTGCTTTCATGCAGTTCTCCAGCCTCGGCGGGACAATACCACAAAAGCGATTGCACCAAATGTATACAGTAATTTAGAGCAAGATTCGTCTGGCAGAATGGGTGGAGGCCCAATCTGCCAAAAAAACCCTCCCAAAACACAGCCAATTGGTGGGTGTCAGAGTTCCTTAGATAATCCAATCAGAGCGCCTTCCCCTGCCAGTTATACCGAGCCAACCAATCAGCTTCCATTCGTGCATGTGAGGGTTGCTCAACACGAAAAGCTCATGCATTTCAGGAACTGTAGCGCTCAGCCACAGGCGGTTAAAAACAAAGTCGATGATCGCAGAGGCGATGCCCAAGATGAGTGTGAAGACAATGAAGATGACAGCGATGATTACAATGATTACAATGTCAAGGATGATTTTAATACTTGACGGCGAAACATTTTCGTAATCGGGCAGAAACTTTCACCATCGTTTACACCGCCCTAACCCCATCCTCAAATCAACTACCTGCTATGGGGGAGGATTATTTGATTAATCATGCCCACGTGGATTTCAAGATGTGAAATTGGACTGATTTTATGCTAAAACAGCTGTCATTCTGCCAAAAAGTGGGAATGTGACCCCTTGATATTGTGGCTGTTTAGTCCTCCTTGGGAAAGCAACAATAATGAAACGTTGAGGTTCTTTTTTCTCTGCTAAAAGTGAAACTAATATTCATATTAAGTAAAAATTCACACGTACACATCCCACCGTGTGCATTCTTTGTGACGAATAAAGATGTAACACTGTCCTTCATATTCTGCACGTCAACCGCAATCAAAGCCACTATTTCGTACTGTGGGCATTTCAAGTTACACTTCAGTCATTCAAAATCTATGCACTTAAAATTGCAAATACTTGTATGTCACGAGTAACAGATACCGTGAGCACCATGGCCTCGCCTTTTACATTCTCGTAACTTTATTGAAACACTCGTCCACATTGATCGAGCATTTAAAGAGATGGCACGCTTCCAGACACAAACACACATGGCCTTTTGGTGGGGAAAGAATACAATCGAATTACATATACCCAAGATCACATTTAATGTACAGTACAGCTATTGTGTTAAGGTTGCATTAGGTTAGTCCTTTAATAGTTTTGTGCCGTGTATTTAGAATAGCACGCCTATGTCAAGCAGGTATCTATCGTGCACTCCACACATTTGTAAATAAATATCTTAACATATCGATAAACAAATATTGTCCGTATTTGTTAAATACTCGTGTCTGGGTGGGTTGTTAAAAAGACGTAAGGCGTCCGTAATGTGACGTTGCAATCAAATGTGCATGTTTGCACGGTTATAAACACTGCAGGGTGGCACAGTGGCAACACTTGTACCTCGCAGCATGGAGTTTGTTTATTCTCTTCCTCTGTTCTGCATGGGTTCCCTCTGGGTTCTCCAGTTTCCTCTCGTATTCAATAACGTAAAATTCCATTGATGTTGGCCGAATGTCCCAAAAAAGAGTCTTTGGGCTCGGTATGAATTTCTCGAGTATGCAAGTAATTATTATCGTATTATAAACACCACGCTTTGCCTCCAAGCGGAGTCTGTGGACCCGCTGTTAAGAAGCCCTGAAATGTCCCCGTTGAATCGTATCAGCTACCATTAGGATGCCACCTGATTTACTCCGAGCATCTCAGCTACCCACCCGGGCAGAATCCCATAAACTCTTGGCAAAAATTACAAACACTGAAACACTCCCATGGGAAATCATGGCAATGGGAGAAGCATGATTGACACTGCGCCGATTTCCCACGCTCATTTGCGCCTTCCCCTGCGAGGCACTGTGCGTCCACATTCTTCCGCTGCGCAACCTCTTCGCTCTCCCTGTGCAACATTAACATACCGTGCGTGTAGATGCTTTCACGCGGGGCACATTGGAGCTCCTCGTCGGCAACAGTCACCCAGGAATACACTTCACAGCCGAGATATAATAAATACATCACCGCTCACCTTCCGCAGGGATTCTCCGTCAGGGATCCTCCGACGTACGGCACTAAATATCATTCAGGTTCCTGAAGTGTGTTGCGGATTGTTTTTGCATTTGTTCTTTCACGCGTGCAAGTGAGGGGAATGCAAGAGTAAAAAAGACAAAACACATCCCTCTTTGTTGAGGCACGTTTGTATGTTTCGTCCCAAAGTCATATTTTCTGGAAAAATCTTGCCAAATAGTCACGACGCGAGTGTGCAGTTGTTATTGAAGGAGCGTGTGCAATTGCCGCGCACGTGGAAGTATTTTTTTTCAAGGATCAAGATTTCTCTCTCTGATATCTCAAGAGATTAATGTCCTTGAATGAATTGAATACGCCTTACATCCGTCTAAATAGCTGCACGGTAATAATGTATGCTAGTGTAGTGTCTGTCATTGCAAAGGCTCACCCTGCTGTCGCGTGTCAAGTTGCTGAAACGGAGTCATAGTTAAGATGTGAACTAAATTATTGTTCAGCTTATGATGAATCTGCATGGACGAAATAACACATGATGGGCTTTTTTTCGGTTTACTTTCATTAACCACACAATTACTTGAGTGGCCTGGAGGAGCCTTCACGGACCCTTACCCATCCTTTCTTTCACCAAAGTTCACCGCATGCCAATACCATGTTCAACCTAATTGTGTTCTTGCACAGAACGAAGACGAAAACTTAAATTATCAGGGGATATTAAGGGATTCTCATGGAATTACGATGAGGAACCCTTAAATTGCATCAATATACTGAGGATTAGATGCATTTAAGTGTTAGAAGTTTGGCAATCACTTGGTATGAATATAGAAATTGGAGAAAGATTTAATTTTATTAAAACCCAAAGGTTATGCGGAAGGATGTTCTCTAATACCCACGAATGGTAATCTCCTGACTTTCTGCTTTAATCACACGGCAGGCAGGCTTCTCACCGACGACGCGTTATTCACGCGTGGACCTTACATTTGTGCATGAAATCTGATTAATTTGGTACCCAGGTTAAATGTATACTTATGTTTTTTTTTTAAGTTGTATTTCCGTGCATCGCATGCACATTTGTTATTCTGCACAACTGCCATTCAGAACTATCAGCCTTTAATTTGTCCCCATTCTTTCTGTTGCCTCTTGGACAGCCCTTTTAATGGGTCATCCCAGCTCTGGACATTCATCACCTTTTAACTCTGATGATCTATATTTACTTTTGCCCCATTTTGCCCAAAAGTTATCGAGCCTCGTAGCCAATAGATTAAACATGTTTAAAACCTGTCACGTTTCTAGATTCACTCAAATGTTTCGTAGACTGTGTAAAACTTTCCCATTACCATATATATGGGATGCAAGGAAGATATGCCACAGAGGGTGGCTGCCTAAATGGCAACAGATGCACACTGTGATGCGTGCAAGCTGAAGAAGCTATTATTGCTATTGAAGGAGTTTTCTTTTTTATTAATCAGATATATTTAAAATGTTGTTGTCATTTTTGCTATTTATACTGTGCCAGAGGCATTGAAACATGCTAATTTAGCCACAACACATGAAGTAATGATGCACACAAATAAAATGACACGAACTAATATAGCACATTACATGCTTCCACTGGGAGACTTTAAGACGGAATAATAACATAGCTCTCACCTGAAGACGATTGCTTGTGTTGCGATCGAAACGTCGCGATATTTTTTTTATTATTTTTCTATCTACGTGACTTTACCGAAAGACCCATAGAATATAAAAACATAGAACACCTAAATGTATAATTTGGAGATACATATTAGTGTAAGTTACTCGTAGTTGCTAATACATAGTTGCCCATCGGCTTGATGAACAAAAAGCTTTTAAAACGTTTGTTTTAATCTTATCAATTTATTACATGAAATGTATTCCCTTTGACAATAGCTATGAACCCGCGACACACGTCAGATGCACTGTGCACGTAGGCACGTAGTGTAAGACGCCTCTGATGAGCTCAATAAAAACACTTTAGATGCAATGAATTCATAATTGGCAGCTCTTTGTCAATCCACTGCTGGATGAAGGCCTCCCCTATGCTGTGACGGTCATGGCGGTTGTTTGTCCATACTTCACTGTGAACGGTAGCATAATGATACATATTCACTAAAATTAGGGGCGCAAGGTTAATCATTTGCAAATCCTCCATATCTAAAACAAAAAATTAGCGGAATGGTCGCAAGGAAAGAGCCCGTTACCAAGCGTACAATATGTATGGAATAGGTTTTAATTTGTCTTTGGACCAACCAAACAAAGAAACCCGTGTTGCTATGAACTCGTAAAATTCACTCGGGAGTGTTTTTTTTATTCCGATGAATGAGGGGGTAGGGGGGGGGTGTTTTAACTCGACGCACCGCAACTCTGTCCACCATCCCCGCTTCCACACGCGCCTCGCGGGTGTCCCCAAGACAGCCCCCGCCAGCCGGCGCACCGTCAGCTATCATCACCGTTGAGCTTGTTTGTTTTTTGCCCACAGCCACAGGCGTTGTAAAGATAGCTGAAATAAAAAGCATCCGCCGTAATGAGGTTCAATTTAGCTTCAATAGAATGTTTGCACATTTTGTATTATTCTGTATAATAAGTTATGGATGGATTACTTTTTGCTGTTGTTGTATTAGGCACGGAGACGAACTCATTTTGTAACACTTGGCAAAAAAGTAACATTATGATGATTCTGTACAATTTCAAAGTTAAAGTATGTCATCTGCAGGTCAGCAAACTAATACCAAAGAAAACTAAATATTAAAACCGAGAATAGAGTAAGAACGATGGAGTTGATTAAATGTAGCCTCTCTGGTGACATTCAACTCCCAAATGAAAACTTGAGTTGAAATCTTGGCGTCGGGGCCACTATCGCGTTATTCGTCCAGGTTTAACATAATCAGTACTCATTCATGAGACGTCAATCATCTGTGTATTCAGGCCCTTGTTTAGCATGTTAGGGTGCCAGTAAAGAAAATCAAGTTTTTTTATTCTCAGGGTCTACGCCGCCAGATTGTATTCACCGCCTATTAAACTGAAGCACTGTAACTTTTAAAGGCAATCAACTCCATATTTTCCCGGTTGCTCAGCAGAGTTAAATGACGTGTTGCAGTCAATACGCAGAGTCCGAGTGTATGCAGGGCCACAGGTGCAGGGAAGAAGTTGAGAGGATCCCAAGCAACATCCCGAGCAACCTGTAAATACTGACAGAGTAGAGAGGCATCCTCATCAGGTGACCTTTACACAAAAAGTAACACATTTAATTGAGTGGGTTTGATCCAAGGAACTGAAACTTCACTTTTCTGCAGGCACAAAGTGGCACTCTAAATATCTCTCACTTTCCACATTTATTTTGTGGTCTCAGATTATTTGTTCCCTATTTGCTGCTACGTATTATATCAACCAACTTGCAATGCGATATCCATTACTTTACTAGTTATTGCATATAATTGAAAGTGTTAACATACCTTTAATAATGTTGCTCCTGTAGGCATTTTTATATTGTATTCGTGTTCGTGTAAATTTGGCTGCAAACTAACGTAGATTTTACATGTCATCTATCTTGGTTTCGTCAACAATTAGCTTTGCCATCTCTTTCATTTAGTTAATGTGCAATAGCCTGTGGTGACTTCCTGTGTTCAATATGTTGACGACTTCACTAATATTGAGCCTGCCTGTTAGAATCAAATACATTTTATTTATTATTTCACCGTTTTAGTTCATCTTCCTTCATTTTAGTTTAACACGTAGGCTTTCGCGACCAATATCATCCATAACCGCTGAGCATATATGCGGGAGTGCCGGCAGGGCGGAGGAACTGGGGCAAGGGTCATGATAGACCTCGTGTGGAAGAGGGTTCGAGAAGGGAGGTGTGGCTAGGGTGGAGCCAAGCCAGAGCCAAGCCGCGCCATGGGAATAAAAGCAGCGGAGAGCGAGAGCTCCGGGCTGCCGGTTCTGGGAGTGGACTCGCCTCGTCGTCACCGCCTACACCCGATTATTGCTCGGCTGGTCAGTAGTTGGCTGTCTCGGTCGACACTGTCGGTGCAACGCGGACAGGGCACGCGGCAGCGGGGTCGTGTGTGGTCATAGAGAGGGGGCCCGAGTGGTGGCGCAAGCTCGGCAAAAACAACGAATAAAGAGGGCAGAGCGGTGCCTCCTGCACCTGACTTTGTGTGCGATGCACGCCACCCGCACGCACGCACAGACGACACTACACATACAACACCAGGACCTCAATTGAGTCAATCCAGATGATGCTCAGGACCAGTTAAGATATGTCACTGACATCGGCCGTGAGCAGGAATCGAACTCTGGTCGCCAGTTTTGTAGCAAAGTGCGCTAACCACAGTGCCCCACTTCACGAGGGGGTGGGTGGCCAGCACCACACCCGGCCGCCTTTGTCTCCCTCGCGGAAATGTTTAGACATTGCACTCAATACTCATTTGAGGCTGAGTTGGCCTAGGAGTGGCCCAGGACCGGTTCAGATAATCGTCACTGCTGTTGGCCCTGAGGAATCGAACTCGGGACACCAGGTTCGTAGCGCAGCGTGCTAACCACTACACCACCGTTCCCACGTCACACACACAGATACATACGCCACTAAAAATGTGCACTATAGCAAGAAAAGCTGGGTTGTTTGCATTTTTGTTGAAGTGTTTAGTTCTCATTTTAAATAAAAGTGACATTTCACATTTCACGGCTTATGCTTGTGTAAAATGGTATTGATTACTTCCTTTGATAAGTTGATGTAAAATGGAAGCAAGACCAGTGGCTCCACAATAATAGATCAAAGCCTGCAAATTCAGTGGAGCGATGGTTTAAACTTGGGTGAATGCCATGTAAAAGTGTACACAAACGCACACACAGACACATGTTTATGTTATATAAAACACACACATATATAACTTATATGCACGATTATAGTAATTATTTTGCCAGTTTATCGATGACGCAAAACCCTTTTTTTCTTGTTTTCTTTCATTGGCCCTCCTCAGAGACTAGACTAAATAAAAAATGTCTGTAACAGTGGAAAAAGGCTAAGGCATTCAATGCACATAATTGTTCAACTCCATCAGGTACATTTAGAATTCCACTTTCCATGAGAGTGGGGATGCTGCAATGGTGTTAATGGTCAGTACACTGTCGTTTCAAGCTGTAGGTGAGGCAGTTGATTTCTTAAATCCCTCCCCCCTTGCCTCTGTCCACCCGATCAATGGCAACACCGCAGTACGATAAAGTGTGAGTATTCCCACCTTACCTAGATGTCTGGCGGTGTGGAAGAGAAGACCAAGCTATTTTTCTCGAGGGGCTCTCCAGAGCCCTCTGGCCAAGGCCTTGCTACCGGCAATTTGGCAAGTAATTGCATGGCTGCACTTTTTTTAAAACCCTTTTTGTGTTATTCTTTGAAAAATAATGATCAGTTAGAACCGGCGTTATTCGTTCTGTGTGTGTACAGTTTCCAACTGCTTTTCTGATCATCGCTGGTATTTTCATGGACTCCAGTCGTGAATGCTGGTGATGCGCCATTGAGACAGAGCGTGCTATTATTACCCCGGCTATACTGGCTATAAAAGAGGCATATATACCACCGCGTGACATGTGGACAGACAGCTAAATAATCTGGTAACGAGCAGCCACTCTCTCCAAGAGACAGCAGGCTGTCAGCCATAATGCTTCGTTTGTAATCGGCCCTACACATTCAGCTCACGCAACATGGCTCTGGCAAATAATGATTAATAATCTTGCTGAATATATTGATGGAATCACGTGAAGGCTAAACCGCAGAAACAATGCGGGGATGGGTTGGGTGGGGGGGAAAGACTGAAGTTGCATTTGTATTCGCGCACAAAGTTCAATTTAGCATCTACAAGCCACCATTTCACTGACCACCATTTCCATTACTGTGATCAACAACAGCAGCAGCAGCAACAACAGCAATACCAACAATGAAATTCCTCATTATGAAACACTGGCATGGCAATTACGAACACTGTCTGGGTTTATCATCACAATGGCGTACAAATGGATTATAGCGATGAATTCACTCTACATCTATGCCCTTATCTACGTGTTGTGAACGAGGGCCATGCATTCTCGAAATATTATCTCATTCATATATATTTCCCTTTAAGGGCAGTGTTATTGACAAATGTATTGAGGATTGTTTTTGTTGTTATTTTAGCAATGTATTGAACTTCTGCGCAACGCGGTCGCTGCCTTGTGGTGAGGCTTTCACGTCGGAGAGTCTACAATGAAGTCGGAATGTTAATACATGCTCTGTCAAATGCCAAATGAGTTGAGCTCTAAAATAATTGTGAAGAGACTAACGTATGATCCCGCCGTTTGACAGTCCATGTTTGCGCCAGGCAAACAAGCAAACAAAACCCAAGCCTGTTAAGGGAAATAAACCATTGAAAAGTAAGATATTGACGTAATCTTCCTTGGCATTCTCTAACATGCACTGTCGGCCAAGTGTCATCAATAATGCTCACCCACTTAACGAGCAGCGCAGCAGACACATCTCCCAGCAACACCTGCGTCTACACTTCAAATAAGGAGGTAGTCTGCGAACAAATGCGCATTATTGCACAAGTTTATGAACGTAGACAGGAAATGCAACTACTTCCCCCATTATTTCTTTGAAGCACGTCTTTCTTAAATTAAGACCTCCATGTAGTGGTGTGCATTCCGCACGATTCGCAAGTCAAACTCGGCGTCTTTATGCGCCGATGAATAAAGGGCTATAACATCTCCACTGGAGGCCCTGAATTGCCAGTAGAAGCTCCACAGGCCTAACGCGTGGCTAATCTCTCCATAGGATGCCAACTGCTAGTGCTGTTGGCTACGTACGGTGCAAAAGAAGTTCAACATATATACATACAAACTGACATCCGAAATAATCAATTGACGAAATTAATCAACTTCTAAATGAGTAGTTGGTTTAGTACCTGCTAATCGAATGGTTCGTTAATGGGACGTTTGCGTGTGGTGGAGAAAAGTGTGGGTACTCACACCTTTACTGAGACGTCTGCCCAGCATGGAAGAGTAGGCCAAATACCCACTACAGTGGCGTCAGCGAGGAATCGCAGGTCTGCCCCTTGAGCGTAACATGCATTTCAGCATGGAATGTGTGGGAGGATATTTTGTCCATAGATGGAAGATCAAGAACTCACCAAAGTGCGAATTTGGTGAGGTGCAAACCATCAGGCGCATCACTGATGACGACTGCCTAATGCAACACACGCATCTTAGTGGAACAAGTGGACTCACTCCACTCAGCTACCCCAGATGCCGTGGAATGGCTAACAATATAATAAGTAGAATTGTAGCCTGCTGCTGCTGCTGTTTTCAAACTCCATACAAAATAAGAAAGCGTGATCATTATCGGTGACTTTAATGCAAAAGCAGGTACCGTGTAAGGTACAGGCAGGAGAATGAACGTTTGGCATAGGAGCGAGGGAATTATACAGAAATTATACAGCCAGCAAACGTGGAAATTATAAAAACTCTTTTTTCAAAAAAATAGGAGGAAATGAATAAACATAGGGTTTTTTTAGGTTAGATCTCGTAAATATATAAATGTGTCGTTAAATCCCGCCACCATCCGACACAGCCAACTAGTAAGGGTTGTCACGTAAACAGAACGTGCCAATTCGTCACTAGTACAGCACACCGCTGTGTTGGAGAACCAAGCCACAACATTTACAATCTGAGTACGACTTTTCGCCAGTAATTACAACTAGCTTGATCAGGCGACAACCAGATTTGTGGAGAAGTCCACCTGTTTCGTTCCTTATACAGAGGCATAGATGTGGTGACCACGCTCCTGCGCTCTTGAGCAAAGTGGTTAGGGGGGATTACTGAGTCAACGTACATTATGCATGTGCAGTATGCGAGCCCTTTGATCGTGTCCTTCCTGTCTATTGTGTGTATTAAAATAGCCGTACCAACGGTAATCCCTTTTGAAGTATGCTGCCCTTTATAGGCATGCATTTAAATAATGTATTATTTGATGATTCGCTTCCAAGCAGCACTAAGGCGGTAGCTATCTGAACGGTTAAAATTATTTTTATTTCTTTCAATTTCGATATATTCTCTAATTAGTCTTTGCCAGTAGTAGCTAGTTTTGCACATAACTTCAACATTATCAAAATCAATTGCGTGTCTTTGTTGCACGCGTGTTCTCCTACTGCTGACAGTTGCATTTGGGAGAGTCACACCATCACCCTGCACAGAAATTTGCTCTCATCAAGACGCTCATTCATCGAGCTAAGAAAGTGTCAGATGGTGACAGTCTGAGAAGTGAAATTCAACATGTTAAAGAAGCGCTGCAAATGAACGGTTACAATGATGCACAAATCAACAGGGCATTGAATACCAAAACCAAATCAAATAACAATAGCATTGAAACTGCCCAAGTAATAAAAACGATCAATACCGTACATTGTAGGAGTAACTGATAAACTAGCCAGATGTTTGGAAAAACAAAACATCCGAGTCAGATTTGGCACGGTACATAAAATACAGAAATTAATATCTGGTACAAAAGATGTATTACCGAAGCTATCAACAGAAGGTGTGTACAGGATTAACTGCACGTGTGGTAAATGTTATGTTGGGCAAACAGGACGAATGATCAGCACGAGACTAAAATAACATCAGAAAAAATTAAATTCTCCCAAATACAACTGTCAGCAGTAGCAGAACACACGTGCCAACAAGGACACTCAATTGATTTTGATAATGTTGAAGTTCTGTGCAAAACTAGCTACTACTGGCCAAGACTAATTAGATAATCTATCGAAATTGAAAGAAATAAAAAAATTTAACCGTTCGGATAGCTACTGCCTTAGTGCTGCGTGGAAGCGAATCATCAAATAATACATTGTTTAAATGCATGCCTATAAAGGGCAGTATACTTCAATAGGGATTACCGTTGGTAGGCTATTTTAATACACACAATAGACAGGAAGGACAAGATCAAAGGGCTCATAAATGACATGCATAATGTACGTTACTCAGTAATCCCCCCCCACTTTGTGCAAGAGCGCAGAAGTGTGGTCACCACATCTACGCCTCTATATAAGGAACGAAACAGGTGGACTTCTCCACAAATCTGGCTGTCGCCTGATGAAGCTAGTTGTAATTACTGGCGAAACGTCGTACTCAGATTGTAAATGTTGTGGCTTGGCTCTCCAACACACGATGTGCTGTACTAGTGACGAATTGGCACGTTCTGTTTACGTGACAACCCTTACTAGTTGGCTGTGTCGAGTGGTGGTGGGTTGTAACGATACATTTATATATTTACGCGATCTAACCCAAAAAAACTCTA
>NW_024704961.1:0-41642 GCF_018977255.1 Callorhinchus milii
TGTGCTGGAACCTGTGTGTGTGTGTGTGCGCGCTTGGAACCTGTGTGTGTGTGCGCTTGAACGTGTGTGTGTGTGTGTGCGCTTGGAACCTGTGTGTGTGTGTGTGCGCTTGGACCTGTGTGTGTCGCTTGGAACCTGTGTGTGTGTGTGCTTGGACCCTGTTTGTGTGTGTGCGCTTGAACTGTGTGTGTGCGCGCTTGAACCCTGTGTGTGCGCGCTTGGACCCTGTGTGTGTGTGCGCGCTGAACCTGTGTGTGTGTATGCGCTTGGACCCTGTGTGTGTACGCGCTTGGACCCTGTGTGTGTACGCGCTTGGACCCTGTGTGTGTGCGCGCTTGGACCCTGTTGTGTGTGTGCGCGCTTGGACCCTGTGTGTGTGTGTGCGCGCTTGGACCCACCACCAACGCAAACAAATATGACGCAGGCTCGAAGTGAGTCATAGCTTTATTTATTCTCCAAAAAAAGGTTCCTTTTATTACGCGAGCTGTGCTCGGTGACTTAACGCTGTCGTGACTGCACGAATTAATATTCTTTGCGTCTTTCGGTAAAGTCACGTAGATAGGTTAAAATAAAATCGCAAACAAACATATTTTCTTTCAACCTATCTACGTGACTTTACCGAAAGACCCAAAGAATAGGTGCTCGGTGGTTTGTAAAGTGTGAACACCGCGGTCACCTGTATGTAAACGGGCCACCAACGCGATCGTTGTTCACGGCGCAAAAAGAAGGTGATAGACAATAATACAAAGCGCGCACCCAATTTAGCATTGCCTTGAGATAGCCACCGAAATTGCGCGCCCGACTCTGCCCATGCGGCCTGACGCTTACCACAGCAGACACGACGACGAGTACGATGATGATGATGCGATGATGCGGGATTGACAAGGACGTTCGGGTTGGTTCAAAATTGTAATGTTCTCATTAGCCCCGGACATTGACCCGTTTGCTATCTACTGTACGGCGACAGGGTGCCCGGCAAAGATAAAGACCCCCCCCCCCTCCCGTCTAGCCTTAATAGACTGTTGGGCAAAGTGCTGTTAGCGAGCGCCTATGAATGTCGGCAAGGCGCACGGAAGGGCTCACGTCAGCACAAAGACAAAGATCCCCCGGCAAGCCTTAACAGACTGTTGGGGCAAGTGCTGTTAACGAGCACCTATGAAGACCGGCACGGCACACGAGAGGGTGGGTGGCCAACACCACGCCCGGCCGTCTTTGTCTCCCTAGTGGCGATGCTCACACATCGCACCAGATACTCATTGAGGCTGAGTCGACCTAGGGGAGGCCAGGACCGGTTCAGATAATCGTCACTGGTGTTGGCCGTGAGCGGGAATCGAACCCGTGTCGCAGGGTTCGTAGCGCAGCGCGCTAACCGCTGCACCACCGCTCCCCACGTCAGCGCACAAACGCGAATCGCGCCAGTGCAGCGCGCCACTGCCACCCGTTCGACTGCATCACTCACCCGAATCTGTGCTGTGACATTACTTTACCGCCCCCTCTTATTTATGTTTGTGATTACCCCTTATTACATGACACGTAGCGTAGGGTTTGTGTTTGGGGCTTTTGGCGGGGGTGGGTGTGGGCGAGACTCGAGAGGGGTATTTGTAGTTGTGTATGAGCAGAGTTTTGTTTGTATTCGTAATAAAAACAGTTGGCACGTTCCCCGTTGCTGCTCAATAGCATCACGCGTCATTGAGATGCCTTGTGGATTTGCCAGGGAGAGCGAGATGCATTGCAGTTTTGTATGGACAGTTTTTCATTTATCTGCAATACTGCTTATTAGACCATTTGACACTTACTCCTTGTTTTTTTTTGGTAAAGTCACGTAGGTAAAACATCAAAATAATGAAAACAACTAAATTAAATCACGACATTTGACACTTCCCATGTGTTTTTTGCGTGTGTTAATACAACGATTTGTCATTGATATTCCGTGTCACCTTCACAAAGGAGACCTGGGATCTTCCCGCTGTGTATGTCGAGTTAGTAATTTGAATACCACTCAGACCCGTTGACACTTCTTCCCCAGTCCCTTTTCAAGAAGAAAGAAAATAAACAAATGCCAGTGTTGTTCTGTCTAAATAATTCATCGGCGCGCGCGAACGTTTTTTTATTTATAAAATCCAATATTAATATTGCAGCACGAGCTCTGTCCATTACAACGCGGACAGCACTTTTTTTAGTAATTGCCACCTACTCAATTCGCTCGCGACAGTAACAGGGAGACTGCAGCACGTGCAGAGACCCAGGCGTGTCTCACAATGCGCTCCGTCACCCTGCCACGGCTGAGTGTGCTGCATAGTTTACGACCGCGTTTAAATCGTCACACTCATCTTAATGTCTACATTACGGCATTATTTATCCCCCCCCCTCTTCCCCCCTCCCCCCCCCAAAAAAAAAACCACACATGGCCTTGGACAAGTATTTTTTTTTTGCGTCAGGAGACCCACGTTTTTTTTGTTCCTGTGGAGGTTATCCTGCCCTGGGTGGGTTGGGTTGGGTGGGTTGAGGGTAGGAGCTGGTTGATTGACGGTAGCTTTGCCCGGTCGGAGCGGTAGTGGGGAAGGAGGTTGGGACTGAGCTGTACGCCAATGCAGATAAGGCGACCCGCGGTGATAATAACGGCACGTGGATGTTGTTGCTTCGGAATGCTGCAGAATTAAGCAATGGGCGGAGGCTGGACCGGGAACTGGAGCGCGTCGTACGTCAAACCAGCGGGTCGACCAACTCAAGCAGGTACGTGCGTGTGTCTCCCTGTGTGTGTGCTCTCTATGTGTGTGTGTGTACTCCCTGTGTGTACTCCCTGTGTGTGTGTACTCTGTGTGTGTACTCTGTGTGTGTGTACTCTGTGTGTGTGTACTCTGTGTGTACTCTGTGTGTGTGCTCTGTGTTGTGTGCTCCCTGTGTGTGTGTCTCTCTATGTGTGTGTGATTCCCTGTGTGTGTACTCCCTGTGTGTGTGCTCTGTGTGTGTGCACTCCCCATGTGTGTGTACTCTGTTGTGTGTGCACTCCCCATGCGTGTGTGCGGTGGCGTAGTGGTTAGCGACACAGCGCTATGAACCCGGCCTGAGTTCGATTCCCGCACACGGCCGACACGAGTACGATTATTTGAACCTACCCTAGGTCGACTCACTCAAATCTAGTGTGATGTGTAAACATCGCCACGAGGGAGAGATAGGCGGCCAGGCGTGGTGCTGGCCACCCTCGTGTACCGTAGGTCTTCGTAGTGCTCGCAAACAGCACTTGTCCCAAAAGTCTGTTTAGGCTTGAATGGGATCTTTGTCTTTGTGTGCAGTAAGGAGGAGGGTGGAGAGGGAGAGGGGAAGGGGATGGGGGCATTTTTCATGACCATTTGATACCAATCGTATACCAGTTTAATGCCAGTATAATTGAGACTATGCTAATACCAGTTTAATACCAGTCTAATTGAAACCAGTCTAATACAAGTCGAAATGATACCAGTCTAATACCAGTCTAATTGATGCCAGTCTAATTGAAACCAGTCTAATACAAGTCGAAATGATACCAGTCTAATACCAGTCTAATTGATGCCAGTCTAATACCAGTCTAATTGAATCTAATACCAGTCTAATTGAATTCCACTGATGACCCCTCTGCAGGGTTCAACTTCGAATGGTACACTCCAGCAGTTGTGTCCTCTTCGTGATGACAACTCACGTATTGTGGGCCATGCTTGCCTGTGTACATGCGTCTTGATACTTGAACAGGCTCCATCGTTGTCGGTGGAGGTTTGGTGATTTATTTTTAAATCCTTTATATTAAGTTCACTTGCTTGCTTGCTTGCGTGCTTGCGTGCTTGCTTGCTTGCTTAGGACCGTGTAAATCTTTTGGTCGTTTTTTAACCCACTTCCCGTGATCCAATCGAGCTGACATTTTGCACACAGACTCGGTGTGCGTGACAATTAATTTTCGTGAAAAAAAAGATTCCCAACTTTTACACTGTTTAGGGAAAATAAAAAAAATATTTAATTACCAATTGCTTAATGGTGGCAGACAATCATCTGACCCATAGGTGACAGCCATCTCAAGCCAGAGGACGAGAGGACTCTAGCCGCTCCGATGCCACGCATATAAAGGATTTATAGTGAAAAACTTTGTTTTTACGGGTTAATTTTTTATAAGTTTAGGCTTCTTTGTGATGAGGGAGCTTTTTTAAAAAACATTTGCATGTGTGGGGAAGCAGAGGATACGGGTCACTGTTGAATCATTACAAGTTATCTTAACTCTACTGTGCAATTGTATAGACTATAGAAAAATGGTATGTCCATTTTAATTGCCTAATATATCATTGATTTATCTAAAACAAAAACATGTCAGTACTTGTAACACTGTGTTGTGCAGTATATTGTACGATATACGTGTGCATACTCGTTTTTTTACGTTACATAAATGCTTATTTACGAGTGAAATTATGTTTAAAATGACATTTCTCTAATTAAAACAAGCGTTCATGAATTACGAAAGCAAATATCACGGATCTCTGGAGAGGCTAGCTGAAGATGATTTGGGAGAAGGATATCCATACCTAGCATATTAATTTCAATAATGCACACTACAATGTAACTGTCTAACTTATCAATCGCCATCATCCCCAACTAAGCCCTACTTTCTAAAGGAGGACTTAAATACATCATGTCAATATGAATAAGCTTGACATCCATTCTTAACTACTCCCAGACATTTTTTTGAAATTAATTAACTCTTCATGGCGCCCAAAAAGAAACACTTTTAGTGGCATCATCTGTAATTTGTCTGTGCTGCCACACATGTTCTGACTTTCTTTCAAAGTTCCCCTCACCAATTGCCATGATTGGTGTGCAATCATTTGTGCAGTCATGATAAGGGGGTGTACAGCGTGAAGGCTGCGAGTAATCAGTGGAGACTTGTGTAGGCGACATTGACAAAAGGACTTCGGAATGCCTTCGAACTACACTGAATTGTAAGCAATTGTACGTAACCGGAAAAAATTATCCAAAAAAATAGACCCTTCCTTTCACGTTTAAGATGCGCCTAAAAAAAAAACTGTCGGAAATGTGTAAGTGGTTCTCATCTCAGATGTATGATCTTAAATCGTACTATACATATTCAATGTGCACTGAAATTATGAGCGCCTTCACTTTCAAAATGTAATTTCTACATACATTTTATTTCAAATACAATGTTTAAAATGTTCACTTTACTCACGGTAATGCTCCATTATTATTTATATGAACATTATTAACAAACAATTTGGCATTAGAAATGTTCGAAGCTAGACACAAAAGTACTATCATTGCAATGTGTTTAATAATCATTTTTACATATGTTGAGTTTGTTTGTATTTATTAAGCACACTTTAATCATTGTCTGGCAATAATATTCTGACATTATTCATGAAAACAATAGCCCTGCTAAACTGCCTCTGTGAAATAAGCCACGTCTGACGGAAATAATGTGTTTAGAAAAATACACAAATCAACTGTTTAATAACACAAGGAGTTACGATTTTTTTTATTCCAAAACGTTATTATTTATTTTCTATTTTTTGACATGGGCAGTTAATTCAAAGAACAGACATTTCAGCTGTATCTAGTTGCCTGGTTAAAATAACACGATGCAAGAAATGCATAGACCGTAATTACTTCCATTGCCCTGCTGCATTTCTGCTCTGCTCAACAGATATTTCACCTACAGTTTTCCTTCGCTGCCTCGAAACAAAAATTATTAGCCGCTATTGTTGGTGGGGCTACCTCTGTCCAGTTGGTCACAGTGCAGCGCAAGCGATTCCAGTGTTGAATTTTTGGCACCGAACCGGGATTGCTGTGCAGTGCTGGTCGATGGCTAATTTTATCTGCCATTTGCAGCTGTACACGGAGCACAAGCATCTGTTTGAGGTGCGGAGGAACGATGCACAGCATCTGGTGGAGTCGGTGACCGGCGAGATTGAGAAAGTCCTCGACAAGAAAGTGAAGGCTCTGGAGGTGAGTGTGACATGCCCTCGTTTTTCCTGCAAGGTCCCATCTGATTGCATACAAAATTAGATCACTTCACTGCAATGCATGTTCCGTCGATTAACGGCTTTATTTGCCCTACCGAAATCGAATTAAAGATAAATTCAACTTATGGGGTCATGTGTTGTTTTTTTTTCATGTTGAATTAAGAAAGCCCTGTACTGTATACGCTAAATAAAATACTCTACGGAATGTACGTATGTATGTTGGACTTATTTCGCACTGTACATAGCTAACCGTGCTAATCTCGGAATATTGCAGTTGAATAGTAATGTAATATACTTTGCCAATCCACTGCTGGATTAAAGCCTCCACAATTCGCTCGTGTTGATTATGGGAGTTTGGTTGCCCGTACTGCAGCACGCAGCTCATTGCATGTTTGTGAATGGATGGTCCAGGATTGGTTCTGATATCGTGTGTCCTTTCCAGCGCCATGGTTGGGTATTAGAATTAGATCACCAGGTTCACAGAACAACGGGCTAACCGCTGTGCTACTGCTTGACGCCAAAACACTGCGATACACTGTGTTAAATATATTGTTTCCAAGATACTATTGTGATTTGGTAGCCTGTGTAAATGATAGTGGAGATAATAATACTAATTTGCCAATTTCTGTACAAAAAAACCCATTGAGTATCAATACTCTGTTTTTAAGAGAATATCGGATTGGAATGTTTGACAAATACTGTTCATGACATCTGGAAGTAAAATCAGAGAACCAAGAAAAACCCGTACAAAATTGGCTGGCGACAATCAACACTCCCATCTCGTGGTCACTTCGCAGCTCCACGCCTGCCAACACCTGGTGAGGCCCTTGATGGTCACCCATATAAGTGCAGTGACATAGAATTCGCGATGTAGTAGCATAGCGCTTGCTGCTGGCGGGGAAGGGGATCTGCGGCTTACGGCAGCCCTGACGTCAGCAGGCCACGTGATACACCAGAGGGGGATCTAGGGGGGAAAGGTCACGGACCGGGCACACCAGGAACCCGCTGGTAGGTTCTAGAAAGGGGGCGTGACCGGGGGCGGAGCCAGGCCACGCTGAGTATAAAAGGGGCCCCTGGAGGGGACCTCGGGGCTGTCGTTTGGAGTGGGATCCCAATCGTGCTGTTGAAGGTCGTCACTGTCTCGATTTAAAGCTTTCGTGACTGCAGGGATTCATCTTCTTTGTTCTTTCGGTAAAGTCACGTAGAATGGAAATAATAAAATAATAAAAATAAAACATAATTAAATAATTGTCACGACATTTCGGCCACAACGCAAGCAGCCGTCCTCAGGTGAAGAACGGGTTTGGGTACCCAGACTCTGTCTTATCGACATACCTGTTCTTCACCTGAGCACGGCTGCTTGCGTTGTGGCCGAAACGTCGTGAGAATTATTTTATTATGTTTTATTTTATTATTTTATTATTTCCATTCTACGTGACTTTACGAAAGAACAAATAAGATCGTCACTGTCTTCTCGTCGCCATCGTCGCTGTCGTCTTCACTCGAGATTGCGCTCTAAGACGGAGGTTGGCTGTCTCGGTTCAGCGCCGTCAGTGTTAGACGGCTCGTGTTGTCTATAAGGCGAACAACCCACGTAGTGTTGTGTATAAACGAGAGATAGAAGAGTGTGTACCAGCGTAGGGTGTGTAGTGTGCGTTAAATAAAGTGCCACCAACTCTTAGTGTCTCCGAAGTGAGTCGCTACATAAGTAATAACCAGGTCAAAAAAACCCTTGCCTATCTTCTGAGACTTGAAAATGTTTTGAGTAATTTGATGAAAGGCATAGGTAGATCTCTTTTGAGATCTCACATCTTAATATTTAAATAGCACAATATTATGAAAATGTTATTACGTAAACATCTTTCAGTAATTTATTTTAAAATATATATTTTATAATATTCACTGTCTTACTTGAATTGGTTAATTTGAAAAGGTAAATAATTGTACCCTATTTGGCTGCAAGAAGCCAAATAAGTCTACTCTGCAATCATTCCTCGTCTTGGCACACCCTTAATAGTATTCTCAGGTATATTAAGCACATAAACATCAAATTAATTATGTTTTAATCCATTGTCTTCTCTGTGGTGCACAGTTAAAGGCACGTGTGAAATTACTATAGATGATACTGCTGAGATTCAAATTTAATGCGTAAGCTCCAGGGAGCTCAAGTAGGCATGTAGCTTATAAATATCAGCATTTAGCGTACAGTTCAATGAGGTATTTTCATTGAGATGCATTTAGTAAAGCCATGTTTGCTATGTATTATTCCATAAGAGCTATGTGTGACTTTAATGGGATTCTGGGGTCGGGGGGAGGGGGTAATTTGTTCTTCATTGGTGAATACAGCACCAACAGGTATTCAATACACTCGAGTTACTGCTCCAGCAATCACCAGATATTAACTGCTCCAGGTAAGGATGCATCAAGTTTTTTTTTTTCCCCAGACACTCAAAAAAATTGCGAAACCTTCAAAATTATTCTGTTCCCGACTAATTGCTTCTGCAGCCTTTTTAGAGGCTTTCTGCCTGGGTCAGCTTGGCTTCAATGCCACTTCGAGAAACGTTTGGTTATGGCCATTAACTTCCCACGTGAGCTGACCTAACTTCGGGAATATTTTTTCCCAATCAGACCTGCTGTCATGCAAAATGGACTGGGGGAAAACAATTAACAAAACAATTAGGCGGTGACAAGTGGTTTTTAGTTTGCAATTTTTTAGTCTGCCTTAAATATATATATTTTTACATACGGCGTAATGGACAGTGAATTGTTGTTTTCATCCGCTTTACAGTTCCAATGGATTTTTTTTATATTTCCCTTCTACGTGACTTTACCGAAAGAACCGAGAATATGAGTTCCAATGCAGTTATTTTCAGCAATACTAAATATTTGGCAGGATTTTTTTTGTCTTTCTCATGGCAACTTCTGCACTTTAGTTTAACCCGAAATGAGTGTCGTCGCTTCATGAAGGATGCAAGATGCAGCCGTGGCTCTGATTGATGTTGCGGTTTTAAGGTGTGTTCATTTGTCTCCTGCGTGATGTCCTTGAGTGCTGTGGCTCAAGGGTATGCAACACTTGTAGGCAACATTTTCATCCAATGTTACTCCCACAAATGTATCCGTATTTTTTTTGTAAGTTGGTGTCATAAGTTAATCCTAATGCCTGTTTAAAAGGCAAATGATGACGAATCGATTCATTGATTAAAATTGATTCTCATGATTTGAATCTGTCAGGGTTGGGATTGGCGGTTTGGGGGAGAGTGGTGAATCATTGCTCCTTGACTGTTTAGCCATAATTGTATAAAGCAGTTCCAACTGTGTATCGGTGTCCATGCGGTTAACGGTTACGATGTTGGCATTTTCTTACCTACATTTTACTTTTCATTTTTGACATTCGGCAATGAACAGCGCTCGATGTAGCGTGCAATGGTGGAGTTGTACACATTATTCACAGCTTTGAGATTATATTCTCTTCCAAGATATCTCACCAGTGTGGAAGAGGAGGCCAAATACTCTCTAAGAGGGCTCTCTAGAGCTCCCTCGAGTTAGCGCGCTTCTGCCAGCACTGGTGTGAGAAAGACATTTCTCACCGAACCTTTATCTTTCTTGTCGATTTATTGCTTTCGTATTTTTTTTATACGCCTAATATTCCCCTTTACTGAAATAACCACAATTCTGTTGTCGCTCATTTGAAGAATGGTCAGGTTTGCGGCAGCATGAATATTTGTTCAGTGCTAAACATCCATGCATCCGTTCCTCACTGTACGCTCAGCAAAAGCCAATTACCACATAATAAACAGAAGACACATGCACACATTAAGCAGAACAAGGAAGGTGTCCCTCAAACCCCACAAATCTGTTCCGGACAGTGAAGATACTGACATTGGCAATCAGCTTCCTCGGAATAAAGACTGGGTAAAGGAATACCAAGTGCACACTCTATCGCATGCCTTCATCACCTACCTGCCGGTCCGTCTGAAGAAAAGTCAGTTCTGTGTGTGCAACCCCAGCTGTAGGATCTCATTGAGCTTCCTGAAGCCAGCGTGAATTGAGACCCGAAATAAAATGAGCATTTTACGTTAACATATATCCAGGAAAAACAAGAAAGCAAACTAAAGGTGATCGGTGATACATATAAACTTCAATATATATACAATAAGCACAAGTTATATTATTTTGTGTCTTAATTCGTGGCATCCACATGATGCTATAGTAAGCATAACTGGTTTTCGACTAAAACCTGTGCCAACAATAGCAGCTCATCTCTGCATATTTACAAGCTGGCTGCATGTCATATGCTGTAAATTGGCTTCATATTTTTCCACTTCCCTCTAAGCAGAGAGGACCTTATGCAGCTTGCTGATAAAACTGTAATCCTGGATTTTCATCCGGAGCAAATCCTATCTTATTTCCATACTCGCTCTGCCAAGAATTCCTTCCTTGTCCGTTTGTGGGAGAAATAAAACAAATCGCTGCAGTTGATTTTAAAGTTCAACATCCATTACGTCTTATAAGGGGCCTATATACCATGCCATTGTCGAAATCGCATGTTTTAAAAATAAACGCGTGATTAGTTTTCATGTAAATGAGTAGAGTGGCAGATTCTTTCGGTGAAATATTTCACAATTGTACTTGGAATTCTGAAAGCTGACCTGAATAGCTACAAAATGATGAATAGAGAGTGTACAATATTAGTTTAAGAAATTTCAATGAACAAATGAATAACACTCATTTCAATGAATACATCGTGTTTTATGTTATTCTAAAATTGCAATCGATAGGAACTAACTTACATTCATCATTTGCCTGTAATTAATATTACATTTGTGTTGCTGTTTTGATGTATTTGGGGAAAAAACTAATATTTGAAATAACCTGCTCACACATTAAACAATGACAATTATATTTTAAAAAAAACATTATTGAACACGACATTTGCTTAAACTGTGATATCCTAAAATGCAGCCCAGTGTGAGCATAAGGCCAGTTATCTTGATTTATGGATTCGCAGATATTGAATTGGTAACCCTGTTTGCAGCACTTTAGGGGCCATTCTCTGTCACTGTATTTGTCAATTCCTGTGCTTGAGAGGTTTAATGTCTTGCCCAAGTCGTGCTTGTGCAATGTGGTGTGTAGGCCCCACACAGCCTGCCAGCTGGAAGTCAGTGGCCAATACTAACATTTTAGTAGTTTCATGTCGCAGCCTGCTTCCTCCTGCCCATCACTGCTGCCATCAGCACTATAAGCCCTCTGTTGCTCCATCTCTACTTGTGTGTTTACTATCATCACAGTCTCGTCTTCTCATTCGATCTTGTTCAGCACTTGGGAGACCCATCGTCTTCTCCTTCCGTACGGCTGCTGATGTGGATGCAGAGCAACACCAAGTACTATTTCACATTCCGGTGGTCAAGCCAGATAACCGCGTCAGGAGCAGCGTAGTGCGTCGCTGCGATGTCTCCACCGTATTTGCGGATCGGGGCATTGCGTCGTTACATGCTGTACGGTCTGTCCTGGATGACCACAGTCGCACGCCGGAGAGTTTTTAATTTTCCATTTGAGCATCAGATAGTATCCACGTCTGTCATGATTTGTGCAGATGCGGTTTAGGGTGGACGATGAACTTCGTGGAATATCAAACCCTGGGATCTTCTGCTTTGGGTCTCTCGTGAAGTGTTTGTGAGTTCTTTTGAACTCCCTACAGCTCTCCAAGCTTCATTGGGGTTGAACCCGCATCGTTGAATGAGACCGGTAATGTGGTTTATGGGCTGTTCTTGCGCAGTCTGTCTTGGTTGTGCTAAATGTGTGCAAATTAATACATAATGAAAAAAAAGATGCCTTAGGCTATATCTGGGTCTCTAGGAATGTTACTGAATATTAATGATCATGTGAATACAACCAGGCTGTGTATTCTTCACACACTGCATCAAAGCACAGTGCGATACACACGACCACCATGTGTATTTATTTAATAGATATATGCCACAAATGTAGAACATATTAAGAGCTCATGTTTTTCAATATATAGAAATTGCCTCCAGTTTTTTTAACAGCTTGTAAGTGCAACATGAATTATACTTGCATGGAAAAGGCTGCTGGATTCTGGATAATTTTTTATTGGTCAATGTGTTTTCCTGATAAGCTTGTAACTCAGCAATGTGTGAAAGAAATTATATCGTGGACAAATATAATCTTTTTTTTTTTTAATGCGTGTCCACTACATTAGCTGATTACTTCTAATGCACGTTGTATATGACCAAATCACCCAGAATGCACCCAATCCATCAGATCTCTGAAGCTAAGCAAGATTCAATACAGGCGGTGTTTGGATGGGTGACCATCACCCTGAGAACAGGTGCAGTTGTCATTGTGGGCACTGCAACTAAATCCGTTGTTCTACCTCACTCTTTCCATCAAAAACAAAGAATCGCCCATATAGGCTTAACAGACTGTTAGGGCAAGTACTGTTCACGAGCACCCTTGAAGGCCGGCAAGCCACACGAGGGGAAGTGGGTTCCTTGTGGCGATGTTTACCTCGCTATCTACTCATTTGAGGCTGAGTCGACCAAGGGGAGGTCCTGTACCGGCTCAGATAATCGTGAGGTGGCATCGCCCACAATTTCACAAACCTGCAGTGACCAACTTGGTGAAGTATGATCAAATACCCTTACTACTTGTACAGTGTGGGGATGCCCTCATCCAACAGCCAATTTACAAATCCGTTGTCCATGTACATATTATATTTATTCATAATCGATTTTCTGCTCAAAAGATCAAGGTTATCTGCATAATGACTGGCGTATGCTTTCGCTTTCAACATTTACTATCGTTTGAAAACTAAAATAACATAATAATTTATCGAGATCATCGCATCCACGCCATGCCAGTTTGTCTTAAATCGTGAAGAAGATGCCTTCTCTGGAGTATGGCAGTTATTATGCACTAAAAACTGAAAAATGTTTATTCATCGCATAGAAAAGACTTCATCCAATTTTCACGATACATTTGAAAATGGTGGGATGGCGAAGGAGAAAATGTTTAGGTTTAATAATGAATATTATTATTATTTTCGCAACTGCTGAAATATAAAAAATAAACTTCCATATATAGCGTACAAGCTAATCCTACAAACACGCCTTCTAAGGCTTGAAGGGGGGGGGGTGGAAATCTTCAAAAATTCATCACTTCAGGTGTCCTTTGGCGAAATATTCTGGGAAAAGTAATTATCTAGTTGTGTTTGGCTTACTGGTTGTGACAGGAGGGCAAGGCATGCCTTTGGCTGAAAAGCTCAAGTGTGATTAACGCTTGGCGAATTTGTGTAGAATTCGAAGCCGAGCTATGTGCCTTGCGAGAGTGAAGGAGAGCATTATTGTCAGGTTTTATCTGTCAAGGCTCAAAGCGTGCCACGGTGTTCACCCATGAGGTCTGTTTTAATGGCAAAAGGGACATGCCTTTTCCAAAAGGTTTGAATGAAACACTTTAACATTTTTAAAAGGTCTCTCTTTTTAGACCGTCTTATGTATACACAAAAACAAGTATGATATTTAAAAGCGCAATCAAACGCACATATCCGTTCAATTAATATATTTGAAAGATGTTTAGGCACTTATTTATGATGCGTTTTTATTTACTGATGGAAGTTAAGCTGTAGGTGTCAACCGTCACGAAAGCAGCCTGCCACGTCTCAATTTCTTTCTTATCTCGCCTCTTCCCACGTAATCTGGTATCTCTTCAGGGCCTTCCACTCTCTGCCTTCAACATCATTCATTGTCCTTTCGTCCCCTCTGCTTGCCTCCCCTCTGGAGGTGCCCAATCTACAACCTCCTATCGCATTGCTCCATCTGCAGCACGTACCCAAACTATCGCATTAATTTTCCGACAATCATCCGATCCACTTTGCTTTGTCCAGTTTTCCTAATGGTATTCTCAATCACACTTGTATCTGTCAGACCCCCCCCCCTTTTTTTTTCTTTTGCTCCAACACTGCACTTACATTCTACACACCAGCCAGCAATTGCAGAGAACTGGCCGCTGGGTAAGGAGGCACATGGCTACAAACCAGCCGAGTTTTGAGGTGGGATTCGGTGGATTGTGCTTACATTGCGCAAGACAGGCTACTTGCCTGAACAGCGAGTGCCCTGCAAAGGGCAGCAGGGTACGTGTGACACTGACCGCCGATCTGTCCAGAATTTCACTGCTTTTTTCCTCCGATGTACGGCCTATCTCGAGTCTCTCCAGTGTATCCTCATGTGAAAGCATGGCCAACTGTCTGAAGCAGGGCTCCTTGTCGCCTTTACAGCTCTATAAAAGGCAAAGGTACAGCCCTGCAATGTCAATGCCACTGATGGGAAACCATAGAGAACCCCTCTAGAGAGGGTAGTGGGCCTACTCCAGAGGTCGCAAACGGGTTTTGATTCCTTACCCGTACCCGACCGCACCAGGGTCGCAAACGGGTACCCGTACCCGACCGCACCAGGGTCGCAAACGGGTACCCGTACCCGGCCGTATCCGTACCCTACCCGTACCCGGCCGGGTACGGGTAGGGTATGGGTATCGGGTACCTGATTGCGACCTCTGCGATGAAGCCATGTTGCAGGCGCGGGTGGGTTGATTCTAGGAACTTGAATTGTGAGAAGAGACAAGACGTTGGGAAATGAGTGACAAACAGTTACTCACCAGTGACTCACGGTCTACCCGTACCCGGCCGCACCAGGGTCGCAAACGGGTACCCGTACCCGTACCCGGCCGGGTACGGGTAGCTGGGTATCGGGTAGGGTATCGGGTACCCGATTGCGACCTCTGGCCTACTCTCTCGCCAGACATTTTAAAAGAGGTAGAAGTAACCACCCTCATCGACTTACTGCAGTATAAGCCACTTATACTGCTGAGTGGAGAGCAGTATAAATAGGTAGGGAGGGGGGGGGTTAAGAACGTGTCTGCTATTTCAACTGCCACGCCAAGAGTTCTAACCAATGCCCTCTCGATTGCGTGCCACCGTCGCAGTATTATTTCACTTCACTATTGTGCTCCAACATCCATACTCTCCTTTCATTTTCTAACCTTATCCGTATTTCCGCCACGGCGGTTATTCTTGGCTTCGATACATCTACACTGCGGCCAAAGCGCGCCCGCTCTCAGCTTGACGGCAGCCTGCACGCCCCGATTGCAATGGCCTCTTCTTCCCTTTGGTCCTGACGATGACGACTTTCCCAATAGAGCGACGACAAGCCGGCAGCTGTCCCAGACTCTGCCGGACACACGCCGCAAGCATGACCCCTGGGGCCACGGTCTTGGCTTCCATCGCGCCTGGCAATGGGGCACGGCACAGAAGAAAGGGGAAGAAGGAAGGTCCGTCACCCGGACTGCCATGCTATAAATTTGGAGCGAGCATCAAATAAGTAAAAAAAAAGATAAATGGTTCGTCCAGTGTCTCTCTACATCTATTCCATGACAGTTTTTTTTTGTTAGCATTTCCTCCTCGGCATGCATCGTACTCGTCCGACTATTTAAATGCCACTTACTGTTCCGTGCCACCTATGCCCGCGGTGACAATTTCAGTGAAGGTTAACTTTGCTCCCAAGGGGAAAAACACAAGTAAATGTCTCATCCTTCATCATCGTCAGGCGCAGATGTGTTAATAGTCACCGATAATAGGGTCGGCCTGCTTTCTACCGGCTCTAGCATCACCCTCCCCGGGAAGCGATTTGCTTGATTCACTCACGATAGAGGCCATATATATTATGGATGATATTGGTCGCGAAAGCCTACGTGTTAAACTGGTCGTATATATTTGTAAGTATTTTGTACAAGACGTAAAGCAGGTTGTAACTTCAGGTTGATCCTGGCCTATGAGTAAAACCAATAGACCTCTAGGCCATCATTTTTGGAGGGCCCAAATTGTAAAAATAGTTTTTCAGATTTTCCAAGGTATAATCATTGACTGACCTCCCTTGCGAATAAATGAACTTCCACAATTCAGAGTAATGATTGGATAATATTATCGTGCTGAATGTAGCGCTTCTAGTTGGTAAATGGGCAATGTAAACCAATTACATAAACACATATTGGAATCATACTGTACTGAACTGTAACAATGTACAGTATAGCCCTTTGTCAATCCACTGCTGGATGAAGGCCACCCATTCCGTGTTGGTCATAGTTGTTTGACCATACTTCACCATGCTGGTCAGCCTGTGTAGGGTGAAGGGGTGCATTCCAGGACCAGTTCAGGCATCACTTTCCGCTGAGGTTACCCATGACCATGAATCGCATTGAGGCCGCCAGGTTCACGGTGTCTGACGCTAACCACTGTCCCACGGCTCCTACCAACAACATATATTAATGAAAAATAATTTATGCTTACACGCACTATTTGAGGCTTGTATTGTAGGAGTAACTACGTTTTAATTACTGAAACATTGCATCATTATGTGCCTAGAATACAAATTTCAGCTGTGTAGCCCTTGCAGAACTTCATTTTAATTCATATCAATCGGTCAAGATTTTCGATACGTATTCTATCCAACTGGGCCTTTTTCTTCATCTTAAAACTATTATATCATTTATGCCTGAGATTTTAAACCATGGTTCTCACATTAAGGCTTACATTTCAGCTACAGCTGTCCAGGGCCGAACTATTTTAGCACTCGACACACCACATCGATAATATCTTCTCACTATGGCTGTGGCTGTTAGTCACATGCCACATCCCAGTCTACCAGCACCCCAGAAATGATTTAGTGAGAAATTAATCCACGATCAACATGTGAAATTAGATATATATATATTTTTTTAAATCCATCCGTTGTTCATCCACCAATGGATGAGGGCCTCCCTGCACCATCTCAGACTTGTAGGTTTCCTGAACATACTTCACCATTCTGGCCAGTGCAGGTTAGTGAAGGAGGGATGGGCCAGCACCAGTTTTGATATCATGTGCCACTGATGTTAGCCGTGCCCTGAATCAAACTCAAATTGCCAATTTCATAACGCACCATGCTAACCACTAATGTACCACCACTGTTTTGTCCACAAGCATCATTTGGGGTCGTCAAAAGATGAAATAATTCAGAGTCCCACACAGTGACAGGAAGTCTGCAGAGGCAAGAAGCGTCGTATAATCTATACCCAGGGCTCCTCAGTCCCACATTTTTTCGTGAATCTCTTATTTATATGCATACTTATTGAAACGCAAAAACAATTAACAATTGTTTTTTGAGCAGCCCTTAATTAATTTTGTCCAACAAGCTACTTGCTTTGCAGGGACTACACCAGAGAAATCCCTCACAAAGTAAATGTGTGCGCGATTTTATTGTAGGGGGCGTGGGGAGGGAGATCAGGGAGGTATGAATGTCCCGTTATTTAAATGCTTATTGTTTAAAAAAGAAGTTATAACAAGGCAATCAACATATTCCTTTGTGACCTGAAAATGCCGCATGTGGCATTATTTAAATGTATTGCATTTTACCGGCTGGGTACCCTTGTGGTCAGCAACTCTCACCGCCGGGTCACTTTGTGTGGAGGCGACTCTTTCATTATTGCGGCTGTTGGCAGTTTCAGCAGGGAATTCACAAAGCGTACTGTTTCCCACAAAGTTGATATTGAATACCCTGTGACATGGTTAATTACACGAATGGTCTATTGTGCGGTGGTATTATCATTCAACTTACACTGTTGAAAAGTACCCTCACTTGCATTTTAAAATTCATTATCATCCTCATGTACTTGGCTTAGAACACTAAAATAGACCTCTCTAGCAGAAGAGAATTGTCACCAACAACCATTATTTATCCACTTCTAGATGAAGGTCTACCCATGCAATCTCCATCTCTCTTGGTCCTGTGGTGCCACAATCCATCTCACTTCTGCACATTAGCTGCTTTTATCACTTAATCTCGGACATATTCTCTCCTTCGGCTGCCATTCCATCACCAGTCCTGTCCATCATTTTCTCAAACTCTTTGGTTCTTTCGGTAAAGTCACGTAGGTATAAAATAATTAAATTCATTTTCTACCGACGTGACTTTACCGAAATAACCAAAGAGTATGGATCCCTGCAGTCACGAAAACTACAAATCATCATTTTCTCACCAAGGAGGATAAACCGTCACGCGAACTCCGGTCATCCCCGCAGCAGCTTTTGGCTAACCATCGAATAAAGACGGTCACCGCATTACACACTTTCAGATGCGCTTCTGCGGCCGTCTGGAACGCTCTTCCTTCCAATATTAGGAAGCCACTGGAGCTACTGTATGCACTTTTAAACCTAGATTTTAAACACATTTCTTTGGAACTTATTTTTGTGTTTCATTTGTTGGCTCCATCATTCCTTCAAGTCAGGTGTCATACCCAAGTCTATTTACACTCCTTTAAGTCGATCTTGCTGTCAGTGTGATTCTCAAGCTTGCATCTCTCCATGTTTCTTCGTGAACTTTTTATCAGAAGAAAAATTCACGATTTATTTTCTCACCTGTTCAAAGAATACCAATTAAAGCCAAAGTAAACTTTAATTTTAAATACAGTATCATATAATTTAAAACACAATCAGCTCGTCCAATGCAATGAAACATACATTTACGTCGTTTTTTATTTCACAAATGAAATTTAGAAAATAATAGTCTTCCACAATTTTAAAAGGAGCTAATATATAATTTAAACACTATTAATTGCAGCAGATTTTGTATGATTAACCCTTTTCCATTCCAAGATATCTGCAAGTTACAGGGTGGATCCCTTCACTGCTGAATCTAGGAATGCGCAAGTAGTTCGCGTTCATTTTATTTTGAGAGGCAAAGCGTTTTTAAAGACACTGTCCTCACCGCAGAGAACTGTAGCGACACGACCACACCCTATGATAGCTGGCGCCAAACTGTGCCACACGCCCTCCTGCATGGCCTTGTGGGAGCCTGGATATGTCTTCCGACTGGATATGTAACGATAAAGCACACATACGTCATCCGAATGGAAAAGGGCCAACGGTTATTATCTGCCAGTTCAGTTTCCTCCACACTGCCCTGTTGGCCTCTACCTGTTTGCCATTGAGCCCTGGAAAAAAGACGTACACTATTGCTTTTGATATCTGCTCACTCACAGCCACCATGCCTTTTGGCAAGATTGCAAGAAAGCTTTTTTAAAATACAATGTGAGCAATTTTCATGGGGCCGTCATAGCAGTTTGGTATTTTACAGTGCAAAAGCTGTATTATGGTCTGTTGTTTGAGCCAGATGACTTGTGTGATGAACATTGGACAATATGCAGTGTTGAGTGAAGCAATGGGTGTTGGTTGAATCAATTATTGATGTGTTCATCACTAATGAATTAGTATCCTGTATTCTTGTATAACTAAGCTACAGCATCTCATGAAAAGCACAGTCCTAGTTTGAATGTAACATAAAAACACAATGATGTATATTTAGGATGTGAGATGTGTTGACAAACAATAACAAAACGACATTGCAAATACTAATTTATCATCATGAGAAATTGATAACAAGACCGATCTGTATACCGCCCGTGACCACTCTACCATCGCATCTACTCTCCTCTTTCAACACCTTTCTTATTTCCTTCTTCCACAGCCCTCTGGCTGCAAATGGAAAGTTAACGGTTTTGACTTGAGCGGGTCATAGAATTGCTGCAGGCAGACCACAGTGCACTTTGGCAATACACCTTATTCACTGTATTCCTCCAAGCCAAGTGGGCTCAGACTTTTTATCTCCAATGGAAAACAAAATCTCTATCTTGCCCTTGGGCATAACGGTCCAAAGTAATGAATTCCCTCTAGGGTTCCAAGAAAATGAAGGCGTAATACAATTGACTTGCAATCTGGATTTTATTTTAGTTTAAACATTTAATAAGTAGTAATTGATTACTAATTTGAATTCACATTCATTGGATTACATTTGATGTGTATTGCTTTTTAACAAGATGGATCGATTGGGCATGACAGAGGCTACTTGGCCTGACTTGCTTCGTTACATCGTATGTAGGTTTTCGCAATTGTGCTGTTATAGCTCTCTCATTTGTTTTCTGGTTTTACTGTATATTATCACTCAAAAACACATCAATTAGATGTGCTGCTACAATTGGATGTATATTGATGGCAGTGGTAGGGAGAATATGTGTGGCTCATTACTTAGCACATCACAATGCCATAAACCCTGTGATCTTAGTTTGAGTCTCGGTCAAGGCTGAGTGGTGATATCTGAATTTCTAATTTGCTTATGCCCCTGCCCCCACCACCCCTCCGTCCGTTCACCAACTGACCAGTGTGGCGAAGTTTGATCAACCGGCATGCCATAGGGACGCCTTTATCCAGGAGTTAATTGACAAAGGTTGAAACATATTGAGGGTTGTCACTGTTATTCATTGGGGAGGTGGACAAATGAGTTCGGAGTACACACCAACACAGCTACGAGGCCCCACCTCAAATTCCGTCCATCACCTCCTATTCTGGGTTAATTCCTTTGATGTACACTCCCGAATGGAGTGATGCAACCAGCATGCCCTCCGGTTCATAATCCTTGATAGTGCATTGCCTAGCTACCAGGGCTCATTCATACAGCCCAATCATCTCTTTTTGGTGAAATAAAATGCTTCCAATTTACCTAGTGATGAGACTCTTCCATCTGTTCAGAGGAAAAAAAAATATATGCCTGGCCTCCGTCTGAGTGTTGAAGTGAAATTTACCAAAACTTTCCGTGACGTTACATAAAACTGCATTGCACATTTGTTATATAATCCCAAAATGTCAAACGATCATATTGCGTTGTACTCTTGAGGACAACACTGTGATTTTGACAATGTAAACCACTATAAAAAAAATATATAAGAATAGGTTTTACCCTTTCTAGCAAAAAAAACAGGTGTTAAGATGTTAAAACACCAAACACAAACCTTTTGCAAGGAATCAAGTTCGCATTAACCACAGAGGTACTTATAGTGAACATGCAAACAAACATACTCTGATAATTATATATGCATTGTACGTGAAACTGATTAGCCTGCACCAGCCAGTCTTCTTTAGGGCCTAGTCCCACCACGAGTGTCAGACCAGAGAATACCCACAGGTGAACAGTACAAAGACAATGCACTAAATTGATTCCTTGCAAAAGGTTTCCATTTCATGTTTGAACATCTTAACACCTGTTTTATTGCCGGAAAGGGTAAAACTTATTCTTATTTTTTCATACTTTGATACTCGTAAAAAGGTTCCATTTGTAAACCACTCTGTTTCATATTCTCTCTTTTCTAAACGGATGCACCGTACGGCAATACAACTGCATTTTCATGGTTATCGTAACACACTTTCCGTTACCGAGATGAATTCCTGTTTTTTATTGTCAAACATTACATTTAAACATTTCCCTTTACATCAGAAAAAACGTGAACATCATCAATCCTTAGTGTTGTTTCACACCAACAACACATCGCTACCAAGTCTCCGTAGATAAACGTGAAGGTCTTGACATTGTGTATAATCGATTAATACCGTTTACAGACGCCTTCATTATTCCCGTCCAATAGACTAGGTCTGTTTCAGAGTTCGCAGGTTTCTCTTTCATTCTGCCGTGTCATGTGGCGTTTAATAATAAGGCCACGGGGATGGGAATGGGATGTCGTGTCTAATGAATGGATGGTGCGGGTGGGCAAGGTGCTTAGCGCCTGGGCAAAAAAAATAGCCACAGCGCGTCTCCTGTTTGCGTTCCTAATTACAGTGGCATTAAGGCGACGCATGGCCAGAAATGCAAGAGCGAGTTGATTTGTTTGACACCTTGTCAAACAAACGAACAACACTGAAAGGGTAATTGAATGTATTGTGGAGGGGCTTTTAGTACGACCCGAACGCAAGGATGAATTACATTTTGGCTGGATGCGATAGTAGATGAGGATCTTGCTGCACGCCGACGTTTTAGTCGTGGAGCTATTGCGGTGTCCCGTTCGTCGTCGCTGTTGGAGGAGGGGGAAATGAAGTGAGCAGAAATTACACTTTGATACTAATTGCAACCTGTAGGAAGAATTGTCTTTGAATACACCTTGTCTGCCAGCCCTTGTGAACTTGATTTAAAAAATTCTCACCTCAAATGTCTGGTTTCTCTGGGCATTGGCAGATGGGCAACTAACACTCCATAACAAAACCATCTGTGTGCTTAGAAAACTACAGTCAAGTATCACATTTAGAGGAAGGCAGCGCTCAATGTACTCGCTATCCATTAAACATAGACATGAAAGCAACACCAGCAGTGTTTGTAAATAAATACTAAACTTGAGCTATTTGCAGATGCAAAGCCAGATATTAAAGTTACCAAATTTCAATCGTCACGAATGGATTAATGGTAGCCTCCAGTAGTTTCAAAGGGTTTTCTATTAATATTATTGTATTTCACGCTTCAATTTTCCCCAATGGTGAAATTTCTGCCAATTATTCTTTTTTTTCCTTTTTAAATATACATCTGAGTGAATCAATTGAAATTCTGTCATATTATAAAAAAAGCACATCACAGAACACTTTTAGACAGCTTCACACTTACAAACAGCCTTCACAGGTTGTGTTTCTCCATATAAATAAAATGAAATGACATTTTAATTATGCTCGCTGTCATTCTCTCTGAACAAAAATCTAACGAAAGAAAGGAAAATTAAGACACAAGAGATTGATGCGAGCCCAACAGCACCAGATGCTATAAATATATTTTTTTCCGGCTAAGGTTTTCACTGAGAGGCAAAGAAATTGACGATTTCAAGCCACTTCCAGTGACACAAATAATGCCTTTCTGTCGAACCTGTCTGACATTTCACACGAGCACTACATGGACACATCTCCAGCCTCTCCAGAGAATTTAATCATCATCATCAGGCGTCATCAATCTACTGCTGGATAAAGGTTTCTCTAAGCCCATCGCCATCACTCACCGTTTAGTCCCATCTCGCACCTGCACACGAACTGATTTGAGAAATTTAGTTTTCACTTTCTGTTCGTCGCAAATGTATATTTGCTTATGATTAAGCTACTAGCCTTGCTGTCCACGTATTTAAACAAAGGATGCATTGAATAAGATCGGAGTGTGCTACGTGGAACACATTTTGTATATATTTATATTTGCGATTGATGTCCGACTATCGAAAGGCAACTTTTGACTTCAGGGTAATCAGAAAAATAGGACAGGATTACAAAAGTGAGCATTAGTGAAGGATTTTAAAAAGTGTATACAAGTGAAGATGCAGTGGGTGGACGCCAGAATGGATGATGTCTCGCGCTTAAATAGTCGCTCCAAGCCTGGGGCTTGTCATTCAGACTCTGTCTCCTCGACAGACCTGTTCTCCACCTGAGGACGGCTACTTGCGTTGTGGCCGAAACGTCGTGAGAATTATTTTATTATGTTTTATTTTTATTATTGTATTATTTCCATTCTACGTCACTTTACCGAAAGAACCAAGAAGACAAAAAGACACTTTAAGGGCCTCTTCCCTGCTGCGTGTGATGGTGCCACTTGGGTTGCGCTACACTGCGACACACCGAGCACAACACGGCACAATGCAGGAGGAGAATGTCGCCTCTCTCCATAGCCCCCTTAGGGGGGCCGCATTAGTCCAGCTTGACAACACTGCAGAGTCCGAAGCTCAGCCCCACAGCCTTGGGGCGGGGAGGGGGGTGAAGGGAAGTGAGCCACCCCGGCTAAATACTGAGCCCACCGTTTTGAATGATATAACCCCATTTTTTCCACTTGCATATCCGAGCCATGCCGGTCCAGGGCCAGCATGGTACGGGTTGTTTTCTACTGGTTATTTGCTGAGCTAAGCTGGAACCGAGGGCTTGTGCTACAATGACCTCACAAGACATCTGGCTCGGGGCCCAGCTGGCGGAGCTGTTGATGTGGGCAATGCGTATGGCACCAGTCAAGTGAGTAGAAAATAAACACAGCAGCACCGTGCCATCTATACGGGTCTTGACGTCATGAATTTCGTGTGATGTCAGCAGCATGGCTCGATTTTCGTGGAGGAGAAAAAGCCATGCTTCCTGGCCTGTGCTGCGCTGGCTTCGCACAGCCAGAGCACGGCTCAGCTGTGTAAGTGGAAAAATAGGTACCTGTATAATTTAATCGAAATAGATTGGGACCAATACTGAACACCGCTTGTGAGGTTTCCTCCTCTGTATAGTGCTTGAGAGCGAGAGCAGAGTGCACGATAGGCAAAAGCAGATTGTATCGTTACTAATTTTGTTTGGCGTGTCGTGTGTTTAAAGTGTGTTCAACATTGACCGTGCCATGCCCTCCTTGGTGTTTTTGTATCACCCACCCCCTCTAAACTTGGTCACCCTGCCTACACGGTCGCCAAAGCTGCACAGGAATACAACTGGTGGGCTGTATTCTAACAATTGAAATACCTCGCTAGGTCCAAGATACACGTGGCTGTAACTGAAAGGTAGTGTAAGGTAAAGGTGCAGCCCTGCAATTACTTGCGAACACGGCTACTGGCAGGAAGAGAAGGGAGCTCAAGTGAGACCCACGGAGACAGCGTTCTTCGCAACATTTTCAGAGGGTGTGGTGGAGGACACTTTCACAGATAAGACATCACCAGTGCGAGGGCTGCTACACGTGGTGGGGCGCTATCACACGATGTGTACGTCAGGGACCGCACTCAAGGCCTCCAGGGGCCACAGTGGGGGCCCGCTGGCCTTGCAATGAAGAACACCGCACACCACACTAGCCCAGTTATACTTGTTGGGGAGACAGAGGCATGTGGGGGGGGGGATCTAATTGACCACTTCCGGATTTGCAAGTCCAGTGACATAATCATTACAGCAAAGCAGCATGCTTCTGCCCCCTGCGGTGACGAGTCTTGCTCCAGTAGCAGTGTAAAGTATTACTAACCTTAATTGGATAAGTTGTGAACGTAACATAACTGCACTCCAGTTTTAAATGACGACAACTTCACACTTATCTTTAGCATTAATACGATAATGTTCAGTAATTGTGTGTCGAGGGAGTGCTCGGTTAACCTGGCGTACGTTACGGTGTGGAAATAAGATATTGGTATATATAAAACAACATACAGCATCTTTACACTGTTAAAATGTGTAAATAAAAATGCAACATGCATGCTAAATATAAAATATAAAATAGAATGCGTTTAACAATCCCCCCCAGTAGTTTTATGAATTACGGGATAGCAATTCCATAAAAAAAAAATTGTCAACAAAAAATACTAATTGTAAAAAAAAAATGTTATCCCATATAATTAGATTCATACATTGTAACATTCGCATATTATTTCCACATTAAATTGCATTTAATGGAAATAATCGATTTCCCACACACCATATGTCACTTGTAAGAATAATCAATTTAAGCGATTAAACAACGCACCATTGGGTGCCTAATACCCATTACTATATCTCACGTACCTAATGCACAATGTTGCCAAGCGGTTGGGCTAATGTGAGATGACCTTAACCTCGTGCTCACCAAACTGGCACGCCTCATGAGATTGTCTGGTGTCCGCTTAGTCGTGCACGAGTGGACGTATTGTCACAAGTCAAAATGAAGCGGAAAAGTGAGCAGCTGGACATCTATGATAAAGAGCTTCATAGCTCATAGGATTTCTCCAAGATTAAACAACAATATTCTGACAAAAGATTACGAACGCAGTTGAAATGCGCCGTCGGGATTGCTAGTGAGCTACACAATGGATTGGGCAAGTGTTGCAATGGGTGTATATTGGTACCATGCGGTGTAAATGTGGTGATTTAAACCGAGGGAAAGTATGAGTTGTCTATGTATTGAAAAACGCCTTGTTATACCTACTATAATCACCCAAGAATGTCCTTAACACTCCACATCGACCAGCCCCCTAATTAATATTCATGAGCAAGTGACGTCACTCCACATCGACCAGCCCCCTAATTAATATTCATGAGCAAGTGACGTCCTATGGACACCCCCCCCCCCCCAAATACCACATCATGAGCCAAGAATGTCTGTGTGTCCGCGCGTGACGTCACTCCACGTCGACCAGCCCCCCTAATTAATAATCATGAACAGGTGACGTCCTCCAAATGGACCCCCCCCATTATTATTACCTACTATCATGAGCCAAGAATGTCTGTGTGTCCCGCGCGTGACGTCACTCCACGTCGACCAGCCCCCTCATTCTCATTAATAATCATGAACAGGTTACGTCCTCCACATGGACCCCCCCCCCTCATTAGTAATCATGAGCAAGTGACGTCACTCCACATGGAGCACCCTCCCCCCTCATTGATAATCATGAGCAGGTGACGTAACTCCACATCGAACAGCCCCCCTCATTAATAATCATTGTAAGGTGACGTCCTCCAAGTGGACACCCCCCCCCCTATTCATAATAATTCGCGGCTGACGTCACTCCACATGTAGAACCCCCCCCCCTTCATTAATAATCATGAGCAGGTGACGTCACTCCACATGGGGGGTTGAGGCGCCTCCTCCCCCCTCCTCGGCGTCAACTCACAACCCTCACTACAAAGGCAGAACCCTCACGTCACGTGATCTCCGTAACGCTGTTGTTGAGACATGAAATAGGTCTGTGTCACCGCGCCCTTACAAAATGCACACGCATTAATGCAAGTTTCAGATTTACTGCAATACACCCGTCCTTGGACGGGCAAAACGAGTTTATTAGTTCTATATTTGAAGCTTTCGTGACTGCAAGGATTCATACTCTTAGTTCTTTCGGTAAAGTCACGTAGGTAAAAAATTTTAATTAAAATTTTATTTTTATTAATTTTAATTTCATTTTTTTACCTACGTGACTTTACCGAAAGAACTAAGAGTATATAGTTTATTAGTGTGTTAATATTTTACCAGACAACGGGAGAATACTTGTTGTTGTTGTTGCAAGTTGTGCATGCAATGGTGAGCTGTATTTTTTCAGCACAGCCATCTATGCTTAGTTGCCAGGGGGCTATATGGCGGCAGGGATTAGTGTGCACTTGAAGATTGCATAGCTCACGTTGACAGCTCAATGTGGGGCAAAGGGAGGGAAAAAGGTACGGCTAAAAACTGTACGCGGCGTCCTTGCTTTCCACTACAGCAGGTCAAGGTTGTTTGTTGAACATTTGAATGGACAATACATTAAGTATATAACGTGTTAAGTATATAACGTGTTAAATGTGTGATACATCGTTTATTTAAATGCCTAGGTCACATCATCTCCGGAAAAATAGCAGAGGGATATAAAGAAAATGGCATAAAGATGTTTAGTTTTTTCAAGAAAGCAAACCTTGTATAATAATTTCATAAAAATTAGCAATAAAAATATTTCTGTATTTTAAAAAAAAATATTTTCATGGCATATTTTAAAAACCACGAGTAAATAATCTTGAAAGGTAATGTTTTTTTTTCTAAATTCATGTAATTATTGTTAGAAATGTTTCTACACTGTGTTTATCTTTGTTTATATGTGTATTTCTGTTTGGCTGTGATCTGTAATGCTAAGGATGCTCACCAAGCCATTATGAAACCCATTTAGTTCATAATTTGATGTTCTGACCATTTGACTCAATGCATAATTTTAGAACAGAACCTTTTGAGCACAATTTAATTCTTTTAGCACATTAATTATATTTATTTTCAATAAGTAAAAATCACAATTTGAGCACTTTGTCTTGCTGAATGGGTCTATTCAACGGCCACAAAAAATGCAGGAAATAAATAATGATATATACACAGTAAAGTGTCTCAACAGCAAAACATAGCAGGAATACCAGCACGCTTTACATGTCTAGAGGACATCCCCATCGTTGCATGTGTAATGACGACTTGACACGCTTGTCTTGAAATGGTTTATTTATTGATGAGACACGTTCACTCGAATAGGTAGAGACCCCACGGCAACAGCCCCGAGTCTCCCTTATATACGGTCCGAGGCACACCCCTCTTCCCGAACCTTCTCGCGGCTCTGGATGCTCACTCCACCGATAGACTCTACCGTCCTCTTCCATCACCTGACCACGCTCCTATTCTCGATCATTTCCGTAGCCACCAGTCCCTTCGTACTGCAAGCTGACACTTTTGTCATTACATCCTGTGGCCACTAGTCCCTTCGTACTGCAAGCTGACTCCCTTGTCATTACCTCCAATGGTCACTAGTTCCTTTGTACTGCAGGCTGACTCCCCTGTCATTCCCTCCAGTGCCCACTAGTCCATTCCCACTGTAGGCTGACTCCCCTGTCATTAACTCCCGTGGCCACTAGTCCACTCACACCGCAGGTAGACTCTACTGTCATTACACATGTATTCAGCGCATAGCTTCGAGGTGGCTACACCACAGGAGGACAGCAAGATACATGCATACCAGTTCCGTCTTTAGCACTCATCACTACAATAAAACCAGGCCTTGATTTCATTCGCATCTGTCTGGGTTGGCGACCCAGAACATATTTCTGCACCTGCTACCGACACACCAGATCCGGTATATGCCTATTATCTACTCGCGCGCCTTCTTCAGTCTCCCAGCGACCCTGAGAAATATCCAGTGACCAAACAGGCCCTGAGTATAGCCATCATGCCTGCTGCTGCGATTTGTGCAGCAAGTGGGCCTATGTTGGCCAGATCTCTGCCTACTCGGTCTTGTAAAAGCATGGTGACATCCCTGTTATGTTTTGAGGTTGAAGTCACTTTTTATATATGTGTGTGACCATTTATATCTGGTCCGCACTTTTTTCTAGGTGTTGCATTGCCTCTTTCAGCTGGAGTCATTGCCTGAACTTCGCTGTGGCTATCACACGGGGATGTAACAAATACGTGCAGTAATAGTGAGGTCATCTTGACCGGCACAATAAGCTGGCATTCCTGTTATAAAATTGTAGTGAGTCCAACTGAGTCACAGACGTTGTTCCTTTTAGAGGCAACACTTTTATTTTAACACGTAACCCAAAGGGTAACTGCCCCTTCACCAGATACAGCCTAGGGTCGTGACCACCCAGCTAACTACCCTATACAGAGGAGTTACTGCGACGAAGGGTCGGGCCCTCACTCGGGTCCGCAACCACGTGGTTGCTTCGTAGAACGTGGAGCTTCCAGCTTGTAGAATGCAGTGACCCCGGTCCTCTCAGGAACCCGCCTTATATCCCCCCACGGGTCGGGGCCGCTCCGCCCCTGGCACCACCCACCTTCTGGAGCCTTCTAGCTCCCCTCGATCCCTCTCGAGAGCTCTCCCTGGACACGTGATCACCCCCTAGTCCTCCACCTGGGGGCCTCTCTGTGGATACTCCAGATCACGTGTCTGCAGGGTCAACCAGAGTGCCATGGCCTGGGGCAACCCACCCCTGGGCTAACACTCTCCCGCTCCCGCTCGTGGGAGACCGCACTGCACGCCTGTGCTACCCCAGCGCTCACCAAGCCCCGCTAGGGCTGGTACTACACCAGGGGTCGGCAACCTACGGCTCCGGAGCCGCATGCGGCTCTTTACGGGCTGCTTCTTGACGATATGTACAGTATGTACTCAGATGCATTGCGGCTCTTGAAATACTGAATTTTGTACCGAATTGGAAAGAAATGGCTCTTCTTGTTATTTTGGTTGCCGACCCCTGTACTACACCCACCACGGAGTGTACGCGATGACAATGCGTCGCACGCTACGGCCCTACCAGGCCGGCACCATACAGTGGCATCCCCGATGTCACTACAAAATCATTAATATACTCGCACCATTCGTATCGCGTATGGCTATCCTGAAAATCGTTTTTTGCAGGCGATTGTAGTGTGCAATGTGCATGTATGCGTTGAACTTCTTTCACACCGTACGTAGCCAACCGTGCTAATCGAAGGCGACGGGGAAGGAAAACAAACTAAATACAAAGAGCATCTCTAAGAAATGAGTTTTTCAAATTGGATGTAAAAGTGCAGAGCTCTAGTTACTTCCTAATATCGGAAGGAAGAACGTTCCAGATGGCCGCGGAAGCGCATCTGAATGCGCACGATGCGGTGACCGTCTTTGTTTAATAGTCAGCCAAAACCGCTCCGAGTCTGCAGTAGTTTCACAGTAGGGGGCGATGTTGCTACGTGGCTTCACCCAAATGGGATGACTTGAAAGTATTTTCTAATTTGATACCATTGCGACTGTTTCATCTCAACTTTATGGCTGCGAACTTACCCCGAGACGACACGGAGCCAGTGAATACAACTTTGGAGCTTGCTGTTACTCGCCACGGCGCCGCACAGAGAGAGAGAGAGCGATCGATCCAAGAGCCGGCGTTGAACCTCGGCGATGCCGTTGTTTGCGTACCAAACGGAGGGCCTGCAACATGGTTAAACCGAGGCACGACTTCAGGACCGCATGCCCAGCGCCACTCCCTGCCCAGCGCCGCCCGCTGCTCTGCCGTGCACAATTTTAATGAAACCGCCTAGAGACATCCCCAATTATGCGTGCACGCTACTGATACCGCTGACCAAAAATGACTTACGTGCGCCCCGTCTCGCATCACTCAACAATCAACATAGTTATTCCCATAACCATTACTTCTACGAGCATTAACAAGCCAAAGTCCATATAAAGCAAAATCATAACAACACGCATTATCATATTTAATCCAATTAGCCATGAATTTCCATATTATGCGTCGCATATGAGCCATTAATTACAAGTTACCAATTATACATCGCCTGTGACTTTTGAATGACCAATTCACCATAAATAATTAATTTTATTGCACATCATTGTTGAGGCATAAAAAATTATCAGCGTTGCCACAAAGCACACAACCCATCTAAGAAGGCCCCACAATATGCGCACTCAAATAGGCCCCATACCAATCCACACTTTAACACAACCCATTTAACTATATTTCCTCCCGACGCAATGCACCACAGCTAACCATAGCATTTAACTATTAATGTAGGAAGTATCACAGACGCGCAATTTGATTTAATCGAGTGACGACTTTGGTTTTTAGGACCACATGCCCAGCTCCACTTCATAACAGAGGGAATTGTGCCTGATGATGTGACTTTCGCTCCAAATGACAAACCAAATATCGATACTTGCTGTGGAAAATTGTTAATAATTTAAATTATATGAATTAAATTAACTATTATAATTAAAATATATTTGAGTTATATTGTTTTGAGTCAGGATTCCTTAGATTGTATTTAGATTATCGGAGCTTCACACATTCTTTGTGTCTTTCAGTAAAGTCACGTAGATAGGTTAAAAACATCTGTTGCTTGTTATTTTCTTTTAATCGACGACGTTTCGATCGCAACGCAAGGACCGTCATCAGCTTCACACAGACGCGACTCAGGATATTGGTGACCTTGTGTCCTGAGTTTCTAAAGAACCCTGGCACTATATGGACAACAATGGCTTGAACACCTCTTCACTGTCATACACAGAACAGACATTATCCGAAAATAATGGAAGCCAAAGTCATCGCCGTTCTGAAAGCCGGAAAGCCCCAAGACTCACCCTCCAGCTAGAAGCCAATATCCCTTTTATCCTCCACCTCCAAGCTGAAGAAACGTGCCTGCTCCTCTCATTAGCACGGTTGGTTACGTACGGTGCGAAAGAAGAAGTCCAACATTCTTGCCAGACTCTTCCCACATTATCTACCCCTAAATGCGATCCATATTTAGAACTGGCTGTAGTTTCCATCATTAGATTAGTGCCGTCACCACCCTCATAGAAACTGCTCTCCACTGTCCACATAAAACGAGCACAGCAACGATTGTTTTCATCTGCGTCATGGCCTGCTGCTGAAGATAAACAAAATCATCAAAAAGCTGATCTGCTGCACACTTAATCGACACAACGCTCGGCAACCGTACTTTCGGGTATATACCTCGCTGGTAAACAGCCACAAGAGAATAAGAAACAACGGCCTCCTCAAGGCATGGCACTAGCACCGTCACGATTTAACACATTGTGTATATAAGCGACCTGCCATGTACATCGCCTCACAGGTTCATGTATGCAGATGACACAGCCCTTGCTGCACAGAGCACAGACCTCGAGAACATTACCAACGCTCAGCTGATTTTAATATTAAGGGAGGTGTATTTCTGTCGCTGGAGACTTCGACCAAATCCCCCAACACCACCATAAGCACTTTCCACCTAGACAACCATGTTGTAGCCCAGTGCACTACGACCCCCACTCCAAGATGTCTCGGGTTTATTATGGAAATAAATCTGACCTTCAAGCCACACGTGATCTCTAGGAAAGACTTGGGGCGCATCAGCTGATGTCCTGCGAGCTCCCACCCTATCACTGATCCAGCGTCGTCCAGGAGCTCATACACAAATCTGCTAGATGCACAAATCGACGAACGTGATGCGCATCGTAACTGGCACACTGAAACTGACACCAATTCCCTGGCTCCTTGTTCTGGTAAACATTTCGCCACCAAATCGCTGCAGAGACATGCAAACTACAAGAGAGTTGACACGTTTTCTTGTCAATGACAATCACCCACCCATCAACCGAGACTTCAACAATGTACATCACCACAGTGGCGTCACTAGGGTTGGTGTCACCCAGTGCGGTAACTCGTGGTGTCACCCCCATGGACCTCCTCCTGTACCAAACCATACAGAATCCTTAGTAATGTTTTTGGTACTGTTACTCGTAAATCGTAATTGCCGTATATCACTAAATGTAATGGCAATAGTAGTGACATAAACAACTAGCAAATTAAATGACACCTGTAAATTATAATATCATACGCACAGCCTAAATGTATTTACATAGTTTCATGTGGTTAAAGTGAAAATTCGGTAAGAAAACAATAGAATTCGAAGTAAAAACGTTTAAAACTACATCAAAATTAGGTAATTTTAACATTAAACTTTACCGTTACGTGAGATACATTAATGGATTAGGTTTGCATAATCAAAAACGGCCGAATAATGTAGAAGTTGTAGACAAATGCATGTGGAAATATACCCTAAATGAAATAATACCAAAAAATAACAGGAACAAATACACAAGCATTTCAGCACTTAGTGAACATCCCGACTAAATCAGAACTTTCCTTTGCTGGCCTTCAAAGCTGCGAACTTGTGAATCACTTCATCGAAATGCCTTTCCCAACTCACTTTCAATTGATAATATCGCAAGATCGCAAAGCTTGACTGTCCCATGGTAGATCGCAAATAGTTCTTTATAAGTTTCAGCTTTGAAAAGCTCCTCTCACATGAAGCCACAGACACACAGATCGTCAGAAATAATTTAGGCTTAGTTAAAGGGTTGGGAGAGATTCTACGAAGTTCCATTCAGCTATGAATGTCAAAACGTCTAATGTTGCCCAATCTTGGCTTCTTCCAGATCAATCTCTGCTGCTTTCAGGTGCCTTCTCAGCCTTGGTATTTCTATTAAAAGCTCACTCTCGGATACCTCATCATAGAAAGTGGTCAATTTTGGAATGGACACCTTTACTCTTCTTCAGTGGCAGATATGAGACTCTTCGCTTGAACAGCCTCAACCATGGCTGCTACTTCCTTGATGGCTCTTGATCTGATCTGGAGTTCAGAATGAAAGCGATCAATGCACTCAAGCATCGCCCTCTTATTTTCTTCTTGCAGAGTGAGTTCAGCATCGCTTGCCTGCTCCCCTGCCATCCTCTTCTTGAACCTGCTCTTCTCTCTACTGCAATTCCGTATTCGTCTGATTTTAAAAGCGCCTGTTCAACTGCATGCTCCACTAGGTGACTGCGCTCCTCGTGCAGAAAAAGTCTTAGCGCCTCGAGCTTTGTCACCACCTTGTCGAGAGTTAAGCCCTTAGTCTGCAGGTACTGCTGTGTAAGATTAACTTCCTTAAGTACATCACACCAGAAGTACAGGTAGCACAGAAAAGTGAAATCACAGACAGCAGGCAAAAGACCTTGTGCTGCTCCTCTTGTGTCCAATTTCATGTGGATCACAAAGAGCTTCAATCGCTGCCACAAACTTATCGAACTTTTCTTTAACTGGCTTAACTGCAGCATGATGAGCACTCCAGCGTGTTGTTGATAGCCTTTTCACTGACACTCCAGTATGGTCAATTAACACATCCCATCGTAGGGTGGAAGCAGCAAAGAAAGAAAACATTGTCTCAAGAATTCCAAAAAATGTCACACGACGCATTTTCAGCAAAAGAGTGCTGACCGCACAAGTTAAGCGAATGGTCCACACATCCATTAAAAATCGCTTTCTTGTTCTTTCCCTTAGGAATGGATTGTACACCTCCATGGATTCCAGCCAGAGTGGCAGCATTATCGTAACCTTGAGCGCGGCACATCATTGTGTCCAGTCCATCACGTTCAGTTCATTTAAGAATGTCAGAACTGAGGTCAGCAGCTTTTTTCCCCTTTAAAGGGAAACATACGAGAAATACTTATTTCACTTCAATTTTCCTCTTGTTGATTTTACATGTCTGATCACTTCGGACGTCTGGTCAGTATGTGATATGTCAGGTGTGCTGTCGAACATGATCCCAAAGTACTTCGCAGACTTTATGTCCATGACAAGCTTCTCCTTCACTGATTTGCCAGGGCACTTATAAACTCATTCTGAGTTTTTGGTGCAAGATAAGAGACCGATACTTTAAGTTTACATGTGCTCCGCTTTAATCTCATTAGGTGCTCTTTCAGCCTGGATCACATTTTGAAAGTAACTCAACCATCTCAAGAAAGTACCCTTTATTCAATGAAGATTCATCTTGTGGCCACGGAATGGCAGATTCTGCTTGGCAAGAAATAACGTGATATCAAGCAATCTGTGCAACATGTCCCTCCATTTTTTCTTCTCCATTTCAATCAAAGCAATAGTTTGGCGTCAATGGTTTTGTGCAGCCTCAGTCCTGCTGCCAATGTTTCCACTTTTCAAGGCAACGCAGGTGCTGTTCGGATGTTCCATGGTTATGCACTTTCGGGCTCAGTTTCCACCACTCTGAAACCCAGTCCCAAATTTGGATGTCGTATCTGTAGCACTAACGGCAAACACTCGGCAGCAAAAACAGTATACATTCTCGCTAACGAGTGAGTAAACCATCCATGACCGCAGCATTTTCTCGCCAATTTGGCATCACCGTGTGAAACCCTCTTTTGAAAGCTGGCGCACATCTCCCTTCGCTTGTGCATCTTGCCTTTGCCGCAACACTGAAAGGGCATCTTTGTTCTGGAAATAAGCACTTCCCCTTTTGATGATTTCAACCCGAAAATGATCTGGAACTGGTATCTCCCAGAAAGAAACATCACGTACAAATTGCAAATATTTTTCCTTAACGTTACTCATCTCATTTACAGTGTCATGGCTAGTCACTTTCAGCACTCTCTTCTGCTTCAAATTCTTCCATTTCCACTCCTTGCTCTTCTGCAGAATGCATGCCAGCATTAGAAGAATCAGCTTGAGCAATTGGTAGACTGACGAGCAGTGTCTTTTGATGAACCCTGGCCATCATCCGGTCTTTTGACATATCGAAGCATGGATCCAGCGAGTGTTTTTAGCGATTTAATTCTTGCCTCTTTTGCTATCCTTTGATGTATGCACTCCATGTGGAATGGTTGAATATTCCTGCACGATAAAAAAGACAAATTAGCAATATAAAAAAGTATAAGAAAATGTAAAATATAAATGTATTGGATATATTAGTTCTAGAAAATGTACATTTTAATGTGTCACTATTTTTCAAACCATAATTCAAACTTAAACCCTGAAAATTGTATTAAAATCAGATTCTAGATTTGCAAGACAGTGATGTTTAAAAAAAAAGACAAAAAAATATTGAAGATTTAAGTTATATGTATAAATATGTATCAAGAAACATAGCATTTCCCCCCACTTCATGTTTTAGACTGTCAATTTCTCTATTTAGTTATCAAAGAGTTATATAATAAATAATTGTTCTACATGTAAGTTTATTATACATTTTAATCATAGAACAATGTGATATATATAGTTGTAAATTGCTTAAATGTATATTTCTTAGATTACAATATGAATACTAACAACATTTTTTGTAACATTTTCTACACTGAATTACAACATTATTGACAACATATTTTTATTTTTCCTTTTTTTAATTACTACTTCATTCTCAAAAAGTTAGTGATATAGGTTCACAAATACTAATTACCACAATATTGTTGCTAAAACACAAGAAAATTTGACAAAATCAGCGACTATAAAAACACGAGCAGCGACGAACACAACAGCGCGTGCTTGTGACGCGTGCAGACGAGACCACGTGACTCGAAGCGTCACTGGAGTTGGGTAACAACGACGGCTCTGACGGAGCGTATTAGAAGGTTAAAAAGTAAATTAGCATAGAGGTTTAGCCTTGTAGGTATATTGATTCAGCATATGTAAGCTGGGCTTACGAAAACTTTTTTGTTAAAACTAACCACTGGGATGTTTTTATAAAAAAAAATAGAATACATTTCTGCTAAAACACTGCACAAAAATTGTATTAACAGTAATTTTGGTGTCACCCCCTCTACGCTTAGGTTTTTTCGATAAAGTCACATAGGTAAAAAATAAAATAAAAATTAATAAAAGTAATAATAGAAATAAAATAATAAATCACGACATTTCGGAGGCAACACAAGTCTCCGTCATCAGGTGGGACCATCACAGCTAGATTTACTGTATCAAGTGAGAGAAAGATTCCAAGATACAAGTTCTTAAATACAAGTTAAGGGGGGGGAGGAGCTTATCTGAGTGCGGTAGCCAATGAATGGAACTATTGGGGGGAGGGGAGGCGGGGCTAAAAGGTGCACATGGGGCGAGAAGAGAGGTGCACATGGTGCTAGAAGACTTTACCGACAAAACCTAAGAGTATGAATCCTTGCAGTCACGAAAGCTTCAAATCTAGAGTCACCCCCTCTGATGGTGTCACCCGATGCGGTCCCCCCGCCCCCCGAGTGACGCCACTGCCTCACCACAGACTCAAGTCCCGTTCCCCTTCTGCTGGGATTGCACCATCACCATCCTAGATTCTCACCCAAATCCAAACAGTGCACCTCCTGGCTTTGGAATTCCTCGAAGACACTGGTGTTACCATCAACCACATCAGAACATCGTCAGGCTGATGCACACATCTCCTTCATGAATGGATACTTCAATACAAGCCATGCCAAACTGTGGGGCCACAAAGTAAACCAGCGTAGCCCTGCGCTCGCCAAACGAAGTGGGGGAACAGCAAAATCACAGAAACTATCCCGTGAAGCACTTCTCATCGTGGCGAGCGGACCTCGACAATGGCAGTGAGCTCCTGAACACATTGCTGCTTCCATCACACGCAAGGACAGAACCTGGTTCAGCACCCCCATGGTTCTGAGCTGGAAGTCACCCGTCTGCTGATGTGTGCCCGCTGGAGGGGCCGGAGCACGATTATGCACCCTCACTCAACAACCTCTTCTGCACGACACCTCATCCATTCCCGTATCCGCACTCGTCTGGACTACTGCAATTCTCTTACACTCGGTCTGCCCATTTACACTTTTGCCCCCCCCCCCTTCAACAAATCCCAAAACAACTCTGCTCAGATCATATACAACCATTCCCTACAGTTCCCATCGCTCGACCCTCCTTGTGCAACTGCATTGGCTCCAGTGGCGGCTCCTGCAAAATCTCTCAGGGGGGGCAAATGTCTGGATGATTGATAAGGATAAGGTCCACCCATGCAATGAATAAATTAACAGCTTAAGCATGTAAAGGCAACTTCACTTCTTTAATATTAATGAAAAATAAAGTGACTCTTACAATACATCTTGTTTGTTTATATACTCACTATTAAAACAAACCACTCAAGTTTATTTTATTAAGATTCCACTAGGTAGCGATAAATGATATTGTTGGATGAAACGTACTTACGTATGATGACGTTAGCACGTATGATGACGTAAGCACGTTAGGGCTTGCCCTTCCGGAAGCCATAGATAATGCATTGGAGCGCCCCCGTTCGAAAAAAAACATCTTTGAATGTAAGTCTATGGGGCCACTCGGGGCGATTCTCAGCCGGAGTGAAATCGCCCCAAAAGAGGCGGTACTCCACAGAACGTGACATGACGCTGATTGGACTATATCTAGAGGCTGCAGTGACGGCTAGCGTGACTGTGGTTGAATGACATTGGTGGTGCGTCGCCCAATCGCCCTAATGAAGAAACCGCCCCTGATTGGCTCCCTGAGTCGATCGTGCCTGTTCAAATTCCTCACCCTGGTCTACAAATCTCTTCATGGTCTTACCCCACCATATCTTGCCATTCTTGTATATTTCCACGTCCCTTCTTTCCCTCTACGTTCTCAGTCTTTGCTGTCTCTCTCTCTCTGCTCCTCATTCAATCCATGCATCATCATTCACTGCCATCAATTTCACTTTCACCGAATTCACACATCACGGATTTGCACATTGCATCCTCTCGTCTATTTCATTCACGTCATCTCCACCATTACATTCACACGACGTGCTATTGTTAATTCCGTGGAAAGCGCCTTGGACAAGGCGCTATATAAATTATTTCAAGATAAGACCAAATACTGTTGTCTTCTACACGCGAACAGTTGGCGATTTCTGTCACCCGTCACTAGGGGGCGCGATCTCGCGCTCAATGTATCTCGTGCACATGCCCTACACATCTGTTACACACTCGTGGCCAATTAAAAAAAAAATTAAACCATCACTAAATCTTCAAAGGCTGATGTGCAACAGACGGTACGATGGGTTTTTTTCTGTTCAAGACAACTTTTTGCGTATATAATGTTATCAGCAGTAGGTAAATATATATCCATAATACAGGTTTTTTTGGGTTATATCGCGTAAATATAAATGTGTCGTTAATCAGCCACCACCCGACACAGTAAGGTTTGTCACGTAAATAGAACATGTCAATTCGTTACTAGTACAGCACACCGGTGTTTTGGAGAGCAAATCCACAACATTTACAATCTTGTGGATTTGCTCTCCAAAACACCCGTGTGCTGTACTAGTAACGAATTGGCATGTTCTGTTTACCTGACCAACCTTACTAATTGGCTGTGTCGGGTGGTGGCTGATTTAACGACACATTTATATTTATGAGATGATATTAGTCACAAAAGCCTATGTGTTAAACCAAATATCAATCACCACAGTGCTACTTTTGGGCAGTAAATGAACTGCTGTGATACGGGTAAAATAACAGCATTGACAGAGCGCAGAGCAGCGAACTTAATGACCTTTCTATTGCCGTTGCTTTTTTTTGCGTTTGAAAGTAGAAAAATCGTGATAAGGTGACTGTAAACATGGACAAAGTTTTTCAATGTCATACAATTATATGTTATGCTTCTTTTCCCAATGCTATCTTCTATTGACACATTCAATTCCAAGTAAACCATGCCAATGGGTATCATACCCAAATATTCGCTTGCCTAAATGTCAAGGTTGGTGCGAAGTAGCCGATGATGATGATGGGGGAAACACATTTTAAAGGTGGCTCGCTGCGTATGACCAGCGCGTTTTGTGTCCATTGCTTAAATGAAGTCATCGGGCTCAGCAATCGCAAATGCTTGTATCGACAACAGAAAGTGCATCGCCCACTTAGAGCCACGCATGTTCAGGCTTTGTATTCATGGTCGGTGGTAAAACACCCCCCCCCCCACCCCTTTTTTGGGTGGTTTCCACTCCATCGTTCACTCTGTCATTTATTGGCAGTACACATCTGCAACGTGAATTTTGTATCGTGAGCTCGAAGTGAGTGTTGTGCAAATCATATCGCTTCATACAATAACACTGGCTGAAAGAACAAAAACGTATAATTGACGACGATTCAGGCAATGGCTCTTCTTCATGACAAAATTCAAGCTCGTGCACCACTGCCAGCGCAGCATCACCACGTGATTTGTTCATTTCACATTGTTCACCTGTCACGTGATTGCTCTGGTTGGGGTTGGTGGATTGGTTAAAGAGGGGTGTTTTAATCCCCAGTAGACTCGTGACACTCGACACCATCATGCATTTGGGATTTAGATAGCATCTGCAACTGCATCTGATATATACCGGTATTGTTCAACGAGACCTGAAGTATGTGTAGAGATAATACCAACTGCTTACCCAGGGGAATCTGACATCCTGCATTTATATCGGTGTTTGGCCAGTCCCGTATCTGAGGAAAGCCGTACACCTACAACACCTGGCATGCCCTGAAAATCAACCATCCAAGTACCAACCAGGCTTAGCTTTCCTCACCAATGATAATGGAAGAATTAGGGAAATTTTGTTGAAGGCTAGAGGGTCGTGCGTGGGTCAGCGGCAACGGTTGTTGCCTCCCGACTGCGTAGGCTTTCGCGGTTGTACCGCGTAGATTTTTTAAATGTCTTTTCAGGTTGTACCACCGTGTTGTTCGACTTGATGTACGACGTTTCGCTCCAAGTGTCGTGAGCTTTAGCACGCGGAGTGAAACGTCGAGCATCATGCTGAACGGTTCATGGTACAACCCGGGAAAAGAACGCAATTGTAGAGCTGTAACAGTTGCATATTTTACCCAGCAGAGTGGTTAAATGGCTTATCGTGGACTAAACTGAAACTAAGCTATTTTTTATTTTAGCAGGTAAGGCCCACTGAGCTAGATAGCTTTTTTTCAGAAGTGACCTGGCCACAAATGAGAGCTCAGCGAAGTGGCTTATCATGTGGACATTTACAGCAGCCAACACTCGAAACGCACGTTTCTAAATGTGGAGGGGAAAACCGGAGGACCCAGAGAAAAATCCACATGACCATGGGAGAACATGCAAATTCCAAATATACAGGCGTCAGGGTTGGGATTGAATCCTGTATAATAAGCGAGGTAGTTAACATCTCGCCACCGTGGCGCCCCAAATTAATGTCGATATAACAAAATTAACAAAAACAGCAACAATGTACAACCCTGTTTTTCTCTGAAAAAGGAAATTAAACTGTAAAGTGCAGTTTGTTGTGATGATACTTTTACTGCCACCTGACAATAATATGTATTCTGTCCACAGTATTGTCTCTCTGAGCATCAAGTAAAATGCCTTTTAGGGAACTGTCCATATAACCTTTAAACTAATAGAATTCATAAAAGAAGATAATTAACTAAAAGCACTTGGACCTTTTTGTGCTACCATTGCAACAGCAGAGTAATGCTGCATGAAGCTTTTTAGGGTAATTAATGAAGCATTATTATAAACTCGCCTATTGCCCGTCCAAGGACAGGTGTATTGCAGTAAATCTGAAACTTGCAAGCTAAAAGCAGACCGCGACGTCATATTCATTGCATCCATTCGTGTGCAATTTGTAAGGGCGCCGTGACACAGACTTATTTCATTTAAGTGTTATAATTCCGTGACGTCCTTTTAACTTCTATATCTCAATATCATTACGGAGATCACGTGACGTGGGGGTTCTGCCTTTGTGTGAGGGTTGTAAGTTGACGCTGAGGAGGGGGGAGGAGGCGACTCGCCCCTCCATGCGGAGTGACGTCAGCCGCTCATGAATATTAATGATGAGGGGTCCATGTGGAGGACGTAACCTGTTCATGATTATTAATTAGGGGGGCTGGTCGACGTGGAGTGACGTCACACGCGGGACACACAGACATTATTGGGTAACTATCGTAGTAATTTCCATGGAATGTGGCAGTTTTTTTCCTCCTGATATTTACTAATGCAGCTCATTCACATAGAACAACAATGAATGATATGG